>NC_091437.1:104408394-104605894 GCF_964237555.1 Oryctolagus cuniculus | reverse complement strand
ACATACCTTCAGAAACTCCTAAGATGCATAATTTTGGTCATTTGATGGTCTGCATAAATCTTTAACATCATTTTCAGATTTTATAATCTCTCTCGTTCTTCTTCTCTTCTTCCCCCTCTTCTTCTTCTCTTCTTCCCCCTCTTCTTCTTCTGCTTCCTCTCTTTCTCTTCCCCCTCTTCCTCCACCTTCTTCCCCTCCACCTCCTCCCCTTCCTCCTCCCCTTCCTCCTCCCCTTCCTCCTCCTCCCCTTCCTTCTCCTCCCCCTCTTCCTTCTTCCCCCTACCCCTCCTCCTCCTCCTTCCCCTCCCTCCTTCTTCTTCTTCTTCTCCTCCCCCTCCCCCCCCTTCTTCTTCTTCTCTAACTGAGACATTTCCAAGACTTTGTCTTCTAGCATAAATATTCTTTCTTCTGCCTCAACAAGTAAGCTGATATGGCTTTCCATTGTATTTTCTGTGTGACATATTGAATTCTTCATTTATAATATAAATAAATAAATTCTTCATTTATAATATTTCAGTTTAATTTCCTTTCAATATCTCCATCTCCTGGCAAAATTTTTCATCCATATCATGCATGGATTTCTTTAACTAATGCATTTGCTTCTCTGTTTCTGTGTAATCTTATGACCATTCTTTTGAATTCCTTTTCAGGCATTTCATCAATATGTTCATCTTCACATTCTAATATTGAAGTGTTATTGTATTCTTTTGGGGGAGTCATATCGTCTTCCTTATTCATGTTTCTTGTATTTCTACTTTTATTTTTAGGCATCTGGGGGACCCCCCCCCATTGACTTTTACCTTCAATAATTGCTCTGTGGCTTTGTGGAGTATCTGCTGCTTCAGTGGATATCCAGAGGTGTATTCTGGGTGGGTCTAGGGAGCTCTGACCAGTGCTGAATGGTGGAGCAAGAGTCCAGAGTGACACCTAAGTCAGGCATGGTGGATCTCCTCTATCAGGGATAAAGGGGAAGAATATGGTTGCATCAGCTGGTATGATCACAGCATCAGCCTCTCTAGGCCAACGTGAACCAAGCACCCAGGCAGAATAAGCCCACAGTGCCCCGGCACCTCATCATGCAGGTGCCTGAACCACACAAAGGATCTTATGCTCCTCAGTGTCGATACAACCCCAGAGCTGCTCCAGCCGCAAATGCCAACTGCCCAAAGATGGAACCACACCCTATTTCATGCCCTGTTACAGTCACAGAATTCCCACAGTCTCAGGTAGTAGGGGATACACTCCCAGCCCCAGAAGCCTTTCCCATCCACTGAAAGAGCTGCAGCTTTCCCAGAGCCAATTGCTTAACTGATAAGGATTGGTTGATGCTCCACCTTGCAGGTCAAGTTCAGGCATTGTGATAGAGTGAAGGAAAAGGAGCATTTTATGTGACTAAGTGGGTGTCCTGTCCCATTCCAATCCACCCAGCCAGACTCAAAGTCAGCAATCACTTATCTCTTTTCCATCTCCACAGTTTTGCCTTTTCTGGAATATCATATGCTTGGAATTATATAGTACATCACCTTTTCAAACTGACTTCTTTCATTTTAGTAATATGCATTTAGGGTTCTTTACTTTTTTTCATGATTTGATTGTTTATTTCCTTTTATGGCTGGATAATATTCCACTGTACAAATATACAAATCTGTTAATCCATTCCTCTTCTGAGAGAATTTTAACTGCATCCATGTCTCAACATTTATTAATAAGCCTGCTACAAACACTTGCATGCAGGGTTTTGTGTTGACATACATTTTCAATTCACTATGGTAAATAATCGAAGCATGTTTATCTAAGTGCATGGATTAAGGTGAGAACAATTCACATCTTAACAGTGAGCTTTCCAATTCAGACACATGGAGTATCTCCCCACTTATGTAAAGCTCAGATATCTTTTATTAGATATAGATCTTATACGTATTTTGTTAAACTTATACCTAAATATTTCACTTACTGCTGCTAATGTACATGATATTGTCTTTTTAATTCCAGATTCCCATTGTCCATTGATGGTGTATAAGAAAGTATTAACTTAGTTCTGCAACTTTACTATACCCACTTAGTAGTTCCAGGAACTTTGGTTATGATTTTTGATGATTTTTGGGGGGATCTTTGGGGAAATATTCAAAAAAAAGCCTGTCATCCACAAGCAGATATTTTATGTTTTGCTTTCCAATCTTTATACCTTTAGTTTCCTCTTTCCTGTCTTGCTGCATTACTGAGTGTTTCCACTGTGATCATAAAGAGGAGTGTTGAGAATTAACATCCTTCTATTTTTCTTAATTTTATTGGGAAAGCATCTAATTTCCTCCCCTAAGATTTCAGACTGTCTAGCTGAAATCCTGATCTAGTCACTTTCATAAGGCCATACTTCAATACCATATAAACAGATACATAGAATTGATACACACTCTGTGTGTATGTGTTTCAGTTATGCAACATTTGGTTATGTGTATTTTTCAAGATATTAATAACTTCATGGAAAAAATCTTTGAACAAATAAATTTTACAAACAAGTAGCAGAAAAATGAGCAGCATGTTTCTGTAATTCAGATTTCAGAAATATTAGTGTTCTATGAGTTAGAGACACAGAATGATGATCATCAAAAAAGATGCATTATCAGTCCTTCATGCACAAACATTGGAACCTCTTTCCCAGAGGAGTGCCTCACAGTTAAACGAGTCTGGTTGCAATCAGGGACCTGTGAGCAATTCAAACTGCAAGCTGGCACCAAGCATCATGACTTGAATTTGCAAGGTGGATTGGCTGTCTACACTCTCGTGCAGCAAAAAGTCTAAAGATAAATAATTACAAAAATCTTTATTATGCTGGGTTATTATGCTTCTTTTATCAAGGGAATTATCAGATGGGGGTGTGACTGCTGTTTTCTGAGCAATGCCTTTGAAATATGACTTTAGTATTCTCAGTTTAGTTGGCAATCATCTACAGGAAAACATTTTTCTGACCTACATGCATTTCAAATACAGCAAATAAGCTTTATTGAAGGATATCTGGGTATGTTATGTATTTGATGGGGAGTCAGTGAAATGCTTTTTGGAGACAGGGCTAGAGAGAGTTACTATGACCCAGTTTGGTTAGGCAGTTAGTCACTAAGAAAGCCCTCCATTCTGGCCTTGTCTAGTCTTTTACTTTTTAAATTATATTAGTTAAGAGGAGGTTGTAGTAGAGTATGTGTCTTTATAAAAAGGAGAAATTTGGGCTCACATAAACACTTACATAGAATGCCACATGAACATAATGCAGTTTAATAGGGGTAATGTGCCTTCAAGCAATGGAATGCCACGATTTCCAGAAAACCATCTGAAGTCATGAGAGAACCATGACATGAATTACTCATTCCAGCCGTCAGAAGGAACTAACCCTGCCAACACCTTGATCTCAGACTTTTAGCCTCTGCAACTGTCAGACAATAACTTACTGCTGTTTGAATCACTCACTTTGCATACTTGATTACAATAGCCCTAGAAAACTAATCCATTGTGCTCAATTGGAATGTCCCTGTCATCCTGGGCCACATAATATCTCTCTTTTACAAAATATTGCAGGTTCTTTTCTTGCCAAATTCAAGTTTTATGTGGATCTTAGATAACAGAGGAGAAGACAGTATTAATAGCACATACTATCCTTTTTGCAAAACTGCATAGCCATTATCGGATCTCACGCAATGAAATTCATTAGGTAAAGGATTTGGATTCTCATAGTAATATTTCCTCATGGTTGGCATTAGATTAGAATTTCAGTCTACATGTTCTCAATGTCAATGTTCTAGGATATTGGTTTATAAAATTATTATTATTTTAATAACTAATTTTATTGTCATTTAAACATTATTCTAGCAGTAAAATGCACATAAAGGCTGAGAGGGATCGATCGGAAGCTTGTGTGCTACATTGACATCTCCTGACTCCATGGTTTCAGTAGCATTGAAACCTGATGTTAATGGAGCCTTTTAGCTCTATCAAACTGGAAACTTCACCTTCTTAAAATGCAGTTGCCATGGAAACAGCAGAGTTCTGGGTTTCTTGTTTTCAGAAGGTATCGAGACTCAACACCAATTTATGAGCACACGGTGTGACATATTAACATGTACTATTCTGTGCTATTTTTAAATTGCATAGGGCACAGGAAAAAGAGTACCTAATTGGTTTCATTAAATCTGCCAAGGAACTCCTGTTTAATCTTTGTACCATATTTGCCTCACTTATTTTCAACCTGCCTTTGTTCAAAAAAGTGAAACTAAAAGCCTGAGTTCTTGAAGTTGTTAGCAAACATTTGGAGAAATAAACACAAGTTTTCACCATATAGCATCGCATCCTTTGAAAATGTATGTTTCTTCTTTTGTGGCTTACAACAACAACATTTTATTGTTCTCACAAAATCTATGGGTCAGAATTGGAACAGGACAAGCAGGGAGAGCTTGACATTGTCCCATGATGTCTTGGGCTTCTGCTGTGAAGACTGAGGGGTTTTTCTGACTCCAACAGCCAGGAGCTGGCTTAACTGAATAGGAGGCCTCTCGAAAATGGCATTTCTGCTCTGTCAACACAGCTAGGATGATGGAGGCACAGGACAATGGGACGGCCAGCAGGGATACCTCCCAGGGCCCTCTGTGTGCTGGGGTTTCCCAAAAACTGGCAGCCCCAGAGCAGCAAGGACTCCGGGAGCAGCTGCTCCATCCAGTGAAGTGGAAGCTGCCTATCTTTGGGGAACCTGGCCTTGGAAATCACAGTGTCAATACAGCCACAGCTCCAACCCTCAGATTCAAAGGGAAAGAAAAGAGGAGAGGAGAGGGGAGGGGAGAGGTGGGAAGGGGAGGGCAGGGCCATCCTCCACTGCTTTCCCAGGTATATTAGCAGGGAGCTAGATCGAAAATAGAGCAGCCCAAACTCAAATCAGTACCCATAAGGGATGCCAACATTGCTGGCCAGGGCTTTAACCTGCTGTACCACAGCACTGGCAACTTTATTATCTTTTAATTAACTGTTTCATCTTGCTGATTCTTTTTCCCTAGTGGAGGACTGAACCTCCCTAATGCTTCACTGAGATCTCACACTGTTGTTTATCTTTAAACACCTGGGAGCCAGGTCACAAGACCTGTGTGTCAATGTTGAGGTGTTGTCATGGATTTGGAGGTGAAATCTCAGGGAACTGATTTTATGAGCCTTATACTACCATGAATTAATATGAATGAAAGATAACACATTGTAATAAAATGATCACTGCAAACTGATATTTATAATGAAGAAAGTTTATCTCGTATGCTCAGTCAAAATAAGTTTCCTCCTATGATTACTTCCACTGACCTAAAGGTCAAGAAGATGAATTACATAGATTTTTTTTTTCCACCTCTTGAGTTTTATTAGAGCAACAAACTTAACCACGTGCATTTTGTTAAATAGACCATTGCACTGTGAGGGGTAAAAGGGGGGAACACTTAACAAGATTGATATGACTTGCATGGGATTTTTTAAAATTTTTTTATTTTTATTTTTTGACAGGCAGAGTGGATATTGAGAGAGAGAGACAGAGAGAAAGGTCTTCCTTTTCCGTTGGTTCACACCCCAATGGCCGGCGCACAGTGCTGATCCGAAGCCAGGAGCCAGGTGCTTCTCCTGGTCTCCCATGGGGGTGCAGGGCCCAAGGACTCCGGCCATCCTCCATTGCACTCCCGGGCCACAGCAGAGTGGAAGCAAAGAAATCAAGGTTCAAGCCATGGCTGTACGATTTGCTCTAATGTTTCAACAGCAACTGTATTTTAATGTAAGATAAAATGGCTAATTATGTCAATTCTAATAGGTACAAATTCATGGTGGTCAG
Organism: Oryctolagus cuniculus; assembly: GCF_964237555.1. Lineage (NCBI taxonomy): Eukaryota > Metazoa > Chordata > Mammalia > Lagomorpha > Leporidae > Oryctolagus > Oryctolagus cuniculus. Next base: position 104,600,055 of record NC_091437.1, on the reverse strand, counting down.
AAGCTCATGTAAAATAAAAAAAAAAAGAACTAAATGTAGCAACTGAAGCAAGCTATTTCATTTTTCTGCTTACCTCTGATCCCTACGGCTAGGAAAATCACCTAGCACCCACTAGGTAGTTGATAAGTAGATGCTAATGATGGATTCACCCAAAGCCTCAATTTATTTCATGATATAAATGTGATAATAAAACTATTGGTTACAAGACAATGAGATGCCCTGCCACATTGATAATTTTCAATAAATGGCACTGTTTCCTTCCCAGCCACATAGTATGTTTAGGACAGTGACTACTAATTGTCTGTATTCATGTCTTCAGGTCCTAGCACAGAGACTTGCTCATAGTAGGCACTTCATTTTTGTTGACTGGGTATCCAAGAAGTATAGGTGAGAACACCCAGTGCCAAGCATCTCAGATGTTTGCTTCATGGGCACAGTAACTGACCCACATATTGGCAAATAACCCAATTTTGGCCAAAGTGCCTTTTTTTTGTTGTTGTTATAACCAGGACTAAAAGGAGGGAACTGTGAATTCATTTACATAAGCTTTTTGGAATTTACAACCATGGTTTCAGGCTCAAGTAGACAGGCTGGGTCTTAGAAGATTAGACTAAGGGATAGAAAGAAGTAATAATGAGAAAGTGATGTAAGCAGAAAATAGTGTTGCTGCACCCAGCCATCCATGAAGACTTTACCTCTGCCCTTTCTGTGGGAGGATTAGTAAATCTGATATATTGGGTGGAGGCTATATTGCATCTCCATGTGACATAGGAGATGTTTAATTGGGAAAAATGCAAGCATGTGTTTCACAAGAGAAGGCGCATGCCCCTTGCATCTCATACCATCTCACAGAAGCATGCATAGGAGGCTATAGTGATGCTAGACACTAGACACTAAATACCTCTGCTCTAGGGAGGGTCATTGACTTCCTGCAAGTATGAAAAAGAGCCTTGTATGAAGAATAAACACTGAAGACTCAGGTGTCTGCAGCCAGAACTTTGATAACACTTTAGTAGGATAGGGCCATCTCTCATCTTGGTAAGAATTTTGGATTCTAGTAATAGAAAAAAAGCAATTCCAACCACTCACCATCTAAAGAAAAGCTGAATTTGAACACAGTGTCTCTTGCTTTTGACAGAAAAGGTGAGCTTCCAAGACCACAATCTGTACAATACTACTTATTCCTCTATATTGACCTAGTTTCTCCAATTTTTGCTTTAAAGTTAACTAAAAGTGCATATCTGCAGTTTGCAACTGATGATCCTTGACTCATATGGGCTTCATATATGCCAAGGACTGTATAAGATTATAAACACAAAATGTAGATTATAAACACAACATAAGATTATAAACACAATATAAGTACTATCTGAGACTGTTGTTAACTGGCACATCCCAAGCACTTTTCCCTATTCCTGGAACTTAATAGACCTTAACAACTGCACGTTGAATTGATGATTTGCAAGAGTTAATATATAGTCTCTTATCTTCATAAGAGCAGTTACAATACTTTTTTTACTGAGACAATTTCAGATTAGAAATGTTGAGATACCTATCTGGTAAGTGGTAGGGTTAGAATGAAACACAGGTCTCCCTCAATGCTTTTAATCACTATTCATCTCAGCAATGCATGAAAAGTGATTTGCGAAGTTGCCAAGAAGCAGCACAATCAAGTTTCTAGGAATTGAGTGCTGAGTTACTTACGCTATGAGTTTCTGTTGGGTGCTATGAACTAAAAGGGTGATATCAAAAACCACCTGGTGTTTGCCTTCTTTTTAAAAGATTCATTTATTTATTTGAAAGCCACAGTTGCCGAGACAGAAAGAGGTTTTCCATCCACTGGTTCACTCCCTAGATAGTCACAATGGCCAGGGCTGAGTCAAGCTGAAGCCAGGATCCAGGAGCTTCATCTCCCATCTGGTGGCAAGGGCCCAAATACTTGAGCCATCTGCTGTTGCTTTTTCCAGGCCATTAGCAGGAAGTTGAACAGCTGGGACTGGAACTGGCACCCATAAGGTATGCCAGCAAGCATTGTAGACGAAGGCTTTACTTGCTACCCGCAATGCCAGACCCAATATTTGCCTTCTTACAGAGGGAAGTATGTCATTTCTCTAAAACTAAGAAGCATTTTATTCTCCCCACTGGAAAAAAGCTTCAGAGAAACAGAGAAAATTCCAAATTAAAAAGTATTTGTTGGGGCCGGCACTGTGGTATAGCGGGTTGGGCTGCCACCTGCTGTGCCGGCATCCCATGTGGGTGCCTATTTGAGTCCTGGCTGCTCCACTTCCGATCCAGCTCTCTGCTATGGCCTGGGATAGCAGTGGAAGATGGCCCAAGCCCTGGGGCCCCTGCACCTGCGTGGGAGACCTGGAGGAGGATCCTGGCTCCTGGCTTTGGATTAGCACAACTCTCACTGTTGCGGCCAATTGGGGAGTGAACCAGCGGATGGAGACCACTCCCTCTCTCTGCCACTCCTCTCTCTGTGTAACTCTTACTTTCAAGCAAAATAAATAAATCTTTAAAAAATTTGTTAATACTTTCATATTTCCATGATTATATTTCAGAAACGTAATCACAGATAGCATAGTAAAAACATGAGTGCATTTAGCCCTGTGAGTTCTTCCCTCTTTCCAGTCTTCCCTGGCACCAGGCAGAATTAAGACTGTATTCCTATATATTTCCCTTCACTGAATTAACATGAAAGATGTACATGTAGGTGCTAGTAGACTCTATTCTATCAGTGTAGATCATCAATTTTGCTTCAGGTAGAAGGCTGAGGAACTTTTGCAGATGTTCCTCAATCACCCATCAGTTTGAAACTTTTACACTGCAGTTAGCGAGCATACCCTAGGACACAGGTGACTCTGAAAGGGTGGGCATGGCATCTAGTGGATGATAGTGGTTGCTATCCAAGCCTCTCTACAGATCAGATGGAATTGGAATGTCCTGTAACATTTCGAAATAATAAGGACTCCAAAACACATGACCTGTTAGACAAGGGAAAACATTTTTATTAAGCAGATAGATTAAAATCCTTCTCTTCAGTCTTCCTCTGAAAAAATCATGCAGAAAGTCCTTTCTGAACAACCTCACTTTCCAGTTTTTTTCTCTTCTAGCTAGAATATCTTTGGTAAACAAGCAGGTTTCAAGGCTGCTATGAGATGCCAAGACAAGCAGAAGATTGGATCAAGGGAGAGAGAAATCTGGAAGCAATTCACATAATTAAACATATACTTATTCCAACACATAATTAGATCCAGTAATAACTGACTGACAGACCACGAGGCATCAAACAATTATGAAACTAGTGCTTCCTATTAATAGCTAAGTATTGTCAAGTAGCAACTCATCATAAGAATCAAAATGGTGGAGATGAATCAAATTAATTTTACAACAGGTGACATAGACCCTTAGTTATAGCTCTCTTCCAGTCAATACTTCTGCCTCAGCTTCATATGTATGGCTTCTAAGGGTGTTTTTAGTTGATGACAAAGTAGAATCTCAGGTGTTGTAGACTTGGTTATCTCCTTTGTACTGAAAGAAAAGGGACTCTGAGGTCACGACATATACAGATTCTTGAGCAGAGACAAATGATGTTTCTGGAATGGCAGAAAATGGCTAAAGGCCAAAAACTATTCTGTTGTTTGTTTTTACCAATAAAAGGACAGCGACCATAGGCTGCAGAGGATGATGTCAATGGACTTGCAAATAGTTGACACCTGTGGTTAATTTCTGTTTGTCAGACTGATAAGGAAAACAGAAACCATTGTAAGAATGTAAAATTGAGAGTCAATGCAGAAAACTCAAGGCACATTTGATATAAGAACCTATGAGATTATTAAGTAACCTAGAAATGAATAATAACAAGAAGCTGTTGCCACCCTGTGCTAAATGATGTGATGTTTATTAAATCCAGAGACTAGGATCACACATGGAGTAACTTGGAATCAGACTGGGCTTGACTAACGGGAGCTGGACATATAACACATGCAACTATTGTCAGAAATGCTGCCTGAGACAGTGAGAATAGACTTTAGAAGAAGCAGCTCAGAAGCAAACAATTCCTAAACTTAGATTTGTGGAAATTTACTGAGAGATTTGGGCAGTATGCTAGAAGAACACAGAATGGAGCTGCAGGCTCTAGATTTTTCCCACTGCTGAATTTTCACTTTGTTACAGTCACACACACACACGGAGACAGTTGGCCTTTAGGTTCTGATTCAGTTGCAGCCCTTGAAATTTAGCCATGCATTTACAAAGCAGCTGATTATCCTTTTTTCCTCGTGCATAAAACATTGCTAATAAAAATTCTCTGAAATCAATAAATGAGTTAAGTTGTATCACTTTTACAATGGAAAAAATGGTAGCAACATTTAATCCTTTATATAATTTTAATTAATTGCTTTATTAATTGGAAAGACAGAAACAGAGAGACAAAGAGAGGCAAACAGATGTTTCCCATTCATTCATTAGCTCCCCAAATGACTGCAGCAGCTAGGGATGAGCCAGGCCTAAGCTAGACAACTGGATCTCCCACAAGGGTGGCAAGGACCCAAGTAATGTAGCCACCACCTGCTGCCTCCAGGGGTATACATTAGCAGAAGCAGAGCTGCAACCTGAATCCAAGCACTCTGATATGGGAGGTGGCTGTCACAAGCAGTGTCTTATCTTAATCACTAGGAAAAATACCCAGCCTAGTAGCAACATTTACTATTACCTATTTTGTCCTACTTAAGTCTGTCCATTTAGAATAGACAGACTGATGTCTAATTAAACTAATCTAATTAAACATCTAAACCTATCTATCAAAGTATGTGTGTGTGTATGTAAGTAAGTATATGCCAATTCTACCTCAAAATTTTAAGGTGAGATGTTTACTAGCTTTTCTTTCTGTTTACTGTTTGAATATCTTTCAGAGACAGTTTTCCCATATTCTTTCATAGCCATAATTTAATCATGATTTTTTCTTACTTTTACAAAGGAGTAAAGAATAAGTGCCCTAATAATCATCACCACAAATTATTGTATTAGAGTTTCTGTTTTAAAGAAGAAAGCACTTAAATTTTAGAATAAATTTAAGGTATAAAATGATTGTGAAGATACTGAAGAGTTCCCCTATTCCTCATATCCAATTTTCCCTATTATTACAGAAAATTTTTAAATTTTTAATAAATTAATAAATTTTTAAATTTATTTTGATTTTTTAAATTTATTTGAAAGCTATTGTGAATTGAGCTACAATAAACATTAGGGTGCAGACAGCTTGTTTGTTTGCCAGTTTAATTTCCTTTGGGTAAATTCCAAGGAGTGATATGGCTGGGTTGTATGGTAGGGTTATATTCAGGTTTCTGAGGAATCTCCAGACTGACTTTCAGTGTCCCTTTTTCCCCACATCCTCTCCAGCATCTGTTGTTGGTAGATTTCTGAATGTGAGCCATTCTAACCAGGGTGAGGTGAAACCTCATTGTGGTTTTGATTTGCATTTCCCTGATGGCTAGTGATCTTGAACATTTTTTCATGTGTCTGTTGGCCATTTGGATTTCCTCTTTTGAAAAATGTCTATTGAGGTCCTTGGCCCATCTCTCAAGTGAGTTGTTTGTTTTGATGTTGTGGAGTTTCTTGATCTCTTTGTAGATTCTGGTTATCAACCCTTTATCTGTTGCTATAGTTTGCAAATATTTTTCCCATTCTGTTGGTTGCCTCTTCACTTTCCCTACTGTTTCTTTTGAAGTACAGAAACTTCTCACTTTGATGCAATCCCAAATGTTAATTTTGGTTTTGACTGCCTGTGCTTCCGGGGTCTTTTCCAAGAAGTCTTTGTAAGTACCTATATCTTGCAGGGTTTTTCCAATGCCCTCTAATAATTTGATGGTGTTGGTTCATAGATTTAAGACTTTAATCCATGTTGAGTGGATTTTTGTGTAAGGTGATAGGTAGGGGTCTTGCTTCATGCTTCTGCACATGGGAATCCAATTTTCCCAGCACCATTTAGTGAATAGACTGTCCTTGCTCCAGGAATTGGTTTTAGATCCTTGATCAAATATAAGTTGGCTGTAGATGTTTGGATTGATTTCTGGTGTTTCAATTCTGTTCCATTGGTCTATTCATCTGTTTCTGTACCAGTACCATGCTGTTTTGATAACTGCCCTGTAGTATGTCCTGAAATCTGGTATTGTGATGTCTCCGGCTTTGTTTTTGTTGTACAAGATTGCTTTAGCTATTCGAGGTCTCTTGTGTCTCCATATGAATTTCAGTGTCATTTTTTCTAGATCTGAGAAGAAGGTCTTCGGTATCTTGATTGGTATTGCATTGAATCTATAAATTGCTTTTGGGAGAATGGACATTTTGATGGTATTGATTCTTCCAATCCATGAGCATGGAAGATTTTTCCTTTTTTTTTTGGTATCCCCTGCTATTTCTTTCTTTAAGGTTTTGTAATTTTCATCGTAGAGATCTTTAACATCCTTGGTTAAGTTTATTCCAAGGTATTTGATTGTTTTTGTAGCTATTGTGAATGGGATTGATCTTAGAAGTTCTTCCTCAGCCATGGCATTGCCTGTGTATACAAAGGCTGTTGATTCTTGTGCATTGGTTTTATATCCTGCTACTTTGCCAAAATCTTCTATGAGTTCCAATAGTCTCTTAGTAGAGTTCTTTGGATCCCCTAAATGAAGAATCATATCATCTGCAAAGAGGGATAGTTTGAGTTCTTCCTTCCCAATTTGTATCCCTTTAATTCCTTTTTCTTGCCTAATAGCTCTGGCTAAAACTTCCAGAACTATATTGAATAGCAGTGGTGAGAGTGGGCATCCCTGTCTGGTACCAGATCTCAGTGGAAATGCTTCCACTTTTCCCCATTCAATAGGATGTTGGCCATGGGTTTTTCATAGATTGCTTTGATTGTATTGAGGAATGTTCCTTCCAAACCCAGTTTGCTTAGAGTTTTCATCATGAATGGGTGTTGTATTTTATCAAATGCTTTCTCGGCATCTATTGAGATAACCATATGGTTTTTCTTCTGCAGCCTGTTAATGTGGTGTATCACATTAATTGTTTTGTGCACATTGAACCATCCCTGCATACCTGGGAAAAATCCCACTTGGTCTGGGTGGATGATCTTTCTGATGTGTTGTTGCATTCTATTGGCGAGAATTTTATTGAGGATTTTTGCACCTATATTCATCAGGGAAATTGGTCTGTAATTCTCTTTCAATGCTGCATCTTTTTCCAGCTTAGGAATTAAGGTGATGCTGGCTTCATAGAAAGAATTTGGGAGGATTCCCTCCTTTTAATTGTTCTGAATAGTTTGAGGAGAATTGGAGTTAGTTCTTCTTTAAATGTCTGGTAGAATTCAGCAGTGAATCCATCTGGTCCTGGGCTTTTCTTTGTTGGGAGGGCCTTTATTACTGTTTCAATTTCTGTTTCAGTTACGGGTCTATTTAGGTTTTCTATGTCTTCATGGTTGAATTCAGGTAGGTTGCATGTGTCCAGGAATCTATCCATTTCTGATAGGTTTCCCTGTTTGCTGGCATACAAGTCCTTGTAGTAATTTCTGATGATTCTTTTTATTTCTGTGGTGTCTGTTGTTACGTTTCCTTTTTCATCTCAGATTTTATTGATTTGGGTCTTTTCTTTTTTTAGTTAGTTGGGCCAATGGGGTGTCAATTTTGTTTATTTTTTCAAAAAACCAGCTCCTCGTTTGGGTGATTTTTTGTAATGTTTTTCTTGATTCAATCCTGTTGATTTCTTCTCTGATTTTAATTATTTCTCTTCTCCTACTAGATTTGGGTCTGGTTTGCTGCAGATTTTCTAGATCCTTGAGATGAATTGAAATCTCCTCTGTTTGGTGCCTTTCTAATTTCTTGATGTAGGCACCTATTGCTATAAACTTTCCTCTTAACACTGCTTTTGCTGTATCCCATAAGTTTTGGTATGTTGTGCTGTTATCCTTATTTACTTCTAGAAAGTTTTTGATTTCTCTTTTGATTTCTTCTATGACCCATTGTTCATTCAGGAGCATGTTGTTCAATCTCCATGTGTTTGCATATGCTCTAGGGATTTCTGAGTTGCTAATTTCCAACTTCATTCCTTTATGGTCTGAGAAGCTGCATGGTGTGATTCTAATTCTTTTGAATTTGCTGAGACTTGCTTTATGGTCTAGTATGTGGTCAATCCTAGAGGCAGTGTCACAGAGAGGCAGAGGCAGAGAGGGAGAGAGAGAGAGAAAGAAAGTGATAGAGTGGTCTTCCTTCCACTGATTCACACCCTAAATGGCCACGATGGCCAGAGCTTGGCCATTCTGAAGCCAGGAGCCAGGAGCTTCTTCCAAAACTCCCAGGTGTCTGCAGGGCCATCTTCCACTGCCCCCCAGGCCACAGCAGAGAGATGGACTGGAAGTAGGGCAGCCGCATGGGATGCTGACATAGCAGGCAGTTTCTTTACCTGCTACACCAAGGCGCTGGCCTCCCCTAGTATTGGGGACTGATTAATTGCATTCATTTACATTTACCTATAATTATCTTACTTTGAAGTTTTATTCTGGGGCTTCTAGTATAAAATTATTGACTAAATATGGAATCTTGTCTCAATTCCCATCCAAGAAATCACTGAAATCATAGCATAAAATTTTATGAAAGTGTACATCTATGATAATGAGAAACTAAAGAGGTAGATATAAAAAGGGGGTGGGTTTAGAATGTTTCCAGAGAAGAGAAAGTTGATGGAGGAGTGATGATCCATGAAGATCACAAGTTTAGATCCACAAGTTTAGGTGGAGATGATTCATATAACAGAATCCTAGGGAAATTCTGGACTTGGTAGAAAATGAGAAGATGCAGAATTGAAAAGCAAGAAGGTGAGTAGACAGTCTTGTCTATAAAACGTTTGATCTCTGTCTCTCCTGCTACATCCACAGAGAGGTACCCACCCTCAAGCTGCTTCACAGCTCATCGTTCAGCACAAGTCAATACATGATTGTTCACCTGCCACCAACAGTCAGGGAAAATGGACACACTGTGTCAATGCGTTTATCTCCACTCCCACATTACATCCACTAGAATAAAAGAATATGAATAAAAATTAGGATACAGAGAAAAGAAGAGGAGGTGATAAGAGATGACAATTGTTATCAAATTTTAGACACTTTAAAGCTGATAAACAAGAGGTGACGGGGTAGGCATTTGGTGCAGTGGTCAATGTGCCACTTGGGGCACCTGCATTAAAATACTTTATTTAGCATCCTGGTTCTGTTCCTTATTCCAGCTTCCTGCCAATGTGCACCTTGGGAGGCAGCTCAAATTCTTGGGTCCCTACAACCCATATGGAAGACTGACTGAGTTCTTAGTTGTTGCAAGTGTTTGGAGAGTGAATCATCAGATAGGAAAATCTCTCTCTCTCTCCCACCACCCCCTCTTTATCTCTCTCTCTCTCTCTCTCTGGGTGTGTGTCTCTTCTCTCTCTGTAACTTTGACTTTCAGATTAATAAATAAAACTTTAAAAGAGAAAAAGAAAAAATTCTGGAATCAAAAAACAATTCTAATATAAGGGGCAGAGGAACGCTAAGAAGGGAAAAAGGGAGGGAGGGATGAGAGGAAGAAAAGAAAAATTAGGAGTTAATATTCTCAGGGAAAGAGAGAGACAAAATAGTATATTACTGAAAATATAGAATTTATGAGTATGTGGTTTGCAAAACAAAACAGAAACTAGGGAGCTGGTCTGGCACTGTGGAACATTAGGTTAGGCATCTGCCTGCTTATCAGCTTATCTATATTGGCACCGGTTCACCGGTTTGTGTCCCGCTGCTCCACTTTTGATCCAGCTCCCTGCTGATAGCCTGGAAAAGCAGTAAAAGATGACCCAAGTGCTTGGGTACCTGCTAACTATGTGGGAAACCCAGATGAAGCTCCTGGCTCATGGCTTTGCATTGGCTCTTCTCCGGCCATTGAGGGAGTGAACCAGCAGATGGAAGCCCTCTTTCTCTGTCTCTCTCTATACTTTTAACTCTGCCTCTCAAGTAAATAAATAAATCTTTAAAAAATTGGGGAGCACAACAGCATGTATCCTGGAAATTAAAAATATAATATAAATATTGAACAAATTTGGAAGATAATATCTTCCCATGACACAGACTCGAAAATAAAAAATGAGATGATCAAAATATATTATACAATAAATTATCTGTATCCTTTGTGTTCTAATAGACTATTTTATCCCTTTTCCCCCCTCATTCTTTTACCTTTTTTCTTTAACCTTCCTTCAAAAATGTATATAGAACTCTTTTTGCACAGAAACATTTCCCATGCTATTCCTCCTTTTCAGAAAACTCCCTCCATGTCTGCCCCCAATATTCCCTCCTCCACACATCCTGAATTCAAATGTCATTTGCTCAAAGATGTGTTTTCTGACCTTCAACAGTGGAGCTTGAAGTTATTCTCAGTAACTCCCTTTCATTAATCATTTCCAAAATATTTATTTAGGTTCCAAAGGAACACTATTCTATTTGCATTCATATTGTGTTTGTTCAAACTATAGTTAATTGAATTACATAATTATAACATGTAAACTGGCGTAAAAGAGTTTAAGAACAAACTCGACCAGTAAGTGCACAATTTAATGTGTGGGAGAGAAAAGAAATGGGATTATTAGTGGGCAGCCTACTGCTACCTATGACTGGTGCATCAGTTAGTGAGTTTCATAAAGTAATAGGTAGTATTAGGGTAATAGGGCTATCAGCTAAAATAGCGGTTAGTTGAAAAATCCTCTTTTATAATTGATTCATTCTTAAAAGACCCATGAGGCAGGAACAAGCTTGCACTGGCTTGTCAGCATAAGATAAGGGTCTAGCATAGTCAGTACATGAAACACAGTAGGCATTCAGTAAATATTTCTCACATAAAAGAATACAAAAGTGCGTGATCAAGTTTGTAAATAATCTCTCCATTATGGCTTCTGTATCCTTCACACCTGCTTCTCTGACACTGCAGATATTACTCATGATGACCTTCTTGTTCTTCATTTTGCGAATAATTGGAACAGCAGTCTGTAATTGTGCTGGTGATTGTGTTGTTCAAAGTTCTAAGCCACAAATTAAATGTGCCTTAGAGCATGGTTAAACTCAAAACAGCAGAATTGCTGAGGAAAATCCATTATTGTTATTTAAGCAGCTGAATCACTCTTCAGAATATTTATAATGGAAGCTACTCTTGTATAGGGCAAAAATGAAAATCATTTCTGTTTTCCAGAGAAGTTTAAGGGGACAAAGATAATATGTTCTCGGTATTATGCAGCATTTTAAAACTTATTTTAAACTAAATTATTTAAAATGAGAACAAAACATGTGGAACTTTAGTAAGTTCAATTGAAATAATAAGAATGGACTAACATCTGCAATTCAAATAATTGTACTTGGGTTGACATTATAAGTAGGGGGTGAGGCCGGTGCTGTGATGTAGTGGGTTAAGCATCCCCTGCCTATGGGCTTATCCACGTTAGCCCTGGTTCACTGGTTCATGTCCTGGCTGCTCCCAGTCTGATCCAGCTCGCTGCTGATAGCCCTGGAAAGCAGTAGAAGATGGCCCAGGTGGCTTTAGGCCCAGAACAAGCAGTCCAGATTCTGACAGGTCAGAGAACACTCAAGTGGTTTGTGGGTTTTGTATCTCCTTTACTCACAGTGAAGGTGAGAAATGGAAAAGGCACAGCCACTTGCCCCGAATGGTGGTGAGGCCACAGGAGATATCTACCTTTATGTCCATGGTAACAGTCGAACACACATACACAGCACCTACACCAATAGCCACATTCACCAAAATATGCATCCACTAGCACTACACACATCCACAGGCACTCAGCCACACGTCCATCCACAAGCAGCTGTGCCTAGCCATGACCACAGTGCTTGGGTGGGCATACAAACAAAAGTCACTCAGAGCCAAGCCATTACATGACAGTCTTGTGTGCCATCAGCCAAGCAGGTACACTTGTCAGTTACCATGACACCGATAACCACAGAGGAACAAAGATACAAGAGCACAGAGATGGGGGCAAGGGCAAAAGGAGTAGGAACTTGATAACTTCCCTTCCCAAGTTAATCTCCTCAGCAGGTAGTGACTTTAATTATGTCTACTGAGGAAAAAAAAATACAGAGAGCAGACACGTGTCAGCAAACATACAGTAGTGCATATTTGATCTTTCCACTTAAACCCTGTCTTAAATCCTGGTTGCTTATAATTTTTAAATACTTAATTTTTTTGCATGTGTGTGGTAAAAGTAAAACTATAAGGAGAAATATTTAAAAAGTTAATGATCTGTGCCCCACATATAAATAAATATTACCTTACTGTAGTCCCTTTATCTCTGCATATAATACATCTTGTATGGCATCTATGGGTCTCATATGTACATGTAAAAAAAATTGAGTCACACCATACCCAACAACCTAATTTTTACTTTTTTTTAAATTTATTTTGACAGATAGTTAGACAGTGAGAGAGAGAGAGACAGAGAGAAAGGTCTTCCTTCCGTTGGTTCACCCCCCAAATGGCCGCCATGGCTGACACTACGCCAGTCTGAAGCCAGGAGCCAGGTACTTCTTCCTGGTCTTCGACGTGGGTGCAGGCGCTCATGCACTTGGGTCATCCTCCACTGCCTTCCCGGGCCACAGCAGAGAGCTGGACTGGAAAAGGAGCAACCGGGACTAGAACCCGGTGCCCATATGGAATGCCGGCACCACAGGCAGGTGATTAACCAAGTGAGCCACGGCGCTGGCCCCTAATTTTTGTTTTTGAAATATTACTTAGGAGTATACTGTCGTTCCTCCACGAAGAGGGGGAACGACATAATGGTGCCGTGACTCGGATATGAAGCCTAGGCAGGGTTTAGTGTCGTTCCTCCACGAAGAGGGGGAGCGACATAATGGTGCCGTGACTCGGATAGGAAACCTGACTCGGATAGGAAACTTAGGAGGGAAGAAACGGGAAGAACTGGGAAAATATCGGAGAGAGAAACTAGCAAACAGCCTAGGGAAAATATCGGAGAGAGAGACTAGCAAACAGCCTAGGGAAAAGCCGGACGAAAAAGGAGCCGGAAGAAGCTATTGAAAGCCTAGGCATAGACTCGGATACGGACTACGGGGGGAAGCTGGAAGAAATCTCTAAGGTCGAAAGCGAAAGTGAAAGCTAGAACAAACAGACTCGGATGCGGACTGTGGGGAGAGGCCAGGTGAAATGAGGGAGGAGTATTGTTGGAGGAAAGCTTGGGGAAACATACCGGGTAGAGAAAAATGTTAGGGAAATTGAAGCCGCGGGGGGCAGGCCGAGGCGGATACGAAAGCCACTTTGGGATTCTCAAGTTAGCCCGGGAATAGGGGGCGAAAAGTTGAAACCAGAAGCTGAAACGTAAGCCAGATTGGGATCCGTCTGATTAGCCCGGGGAGCAAAGGACGGGAAGCCAAACCGTGGGGCGGAGACGTACGCTGGGTTGAATTCGCCAGGCTAGCCCGGGGAACTTAGATTGAATGCTAGTGGCGGACACGTAAGCTACGCTGTGTTACTCGCGGAAGCCGCCGCGTGCAGAGAGAGCACGGGGCGTGAATAGATAGGGAACGGGGCTGGCGTGAGGCCATGGTGCAGACGCGAAGGGCGTGGAGACCGCGGAGCGCGCGAAGCCAAGCCGCGCAAAGCCGAGCTGCGCAGATGAAAGAGGCGCGGGCTGAAGCGGCTCAGCTGGAAAGCCGCGGAGAAATAGCCTCGGGGCGGAGCCTGCCGGAGCGTGCGAGGCCAAGCCGCGCAAAGCCGAGCCGCGCAGATGAGAGAGGCTGAAGCGGCTCAGAGCCTGCGAGGCGCCGAGAAGCAGCCTCGGGGCGGGGCGAGGCGCCGGGAAGCTGCGCGGAGCCGTGAAGCTGCCGGCAGGGCGAGGCGCCGGGAAGCTGCGGGGATAAGAGAAACAGAAGTTTAGAAGTAAAGTGAGAGAAATAGGAATGCTGGAAGATAGAAGTAAAATGGGAGAAATAGGAATGCCCGGAGATAGAGAAATAGAGAAATAGAAAGGCCTCCCTACAACCCTGCACTGTGAGAGCTTGGATTCGGTCTGCCTGATTAAGTGAGGCGATGAGCACGATGAGCACCTGCGGCGGCTAGCAGCTTATGCGCCGCAGGTCACCGAAGATAGGCACGAACCAACACTAATAAGTCTCCCCCACAATACGGCAATGAGAAGGCTTGGATTCGGTTTGCCTGATTGATAGGACTTGTAAGAGCCTGTGGCAACTCTAGCAAGTAGAGCAGAGTGTGTGCCGCGGGACACCGAAGACAGGCGCGTATCAACGCCAAAAATAAAAAGAAAGGGGGATCTGTGGGGAGCAATCCGGACTGGACTGAGTTACTGGAATTAAGACTTATTCTATGCATCTGCTCTCCCACAATATGGCGCTGGGAGAGAAGTAAACAGCTTCCGCACAGCTGCCTCTCACCAACTTGACAAGCTGCAGGAGCTGCTCCTGATTGGAGGAGAGCGGCGTGCTCGGCGTGTGGGCAGCCGAGTTGGGATTGGTGGAGAGGACTATATAGGAGGAGAGAGACGGCATGGTGGTGTGGGTTGGTTGGAGAGTGCGTTGGAGATTTCGCGGGGAAGTTCGTTACTTCGTTCTTTCTCATTTCTCTCTACTCATTCTTGCTTTGGGAGTTTGCTGTTTACTTATTCTTACTTTACTATAGAAAGGACTTGTAAAAAAAGGGAACAACAAGCGCCCGGTCCGGTGCGGCTCCTCCGCGTGCGGAGGAGCAGCAGTATACCATTGATATTCAGGCACTATAATAAACAGATTTTTCTCATGTTGAGATCTATTTCATTTGATATTAGTGTTATTTTAAGTACATATATTATAAAAGTATAAGTACTTAATGTTGAAAAATGTGATTCTTGGACCAATAAGGCTTTGGCTTTATGTTTTTCTTGAGAAAGCCACTATAGTGACTCTTCATAAATATTTAATTTTTCTAAGTCATCACTTGTAATATCTAATTGTATTTACTATTCCAAACATGCAAATTTTGATCAAATAATATTAGATTTTTTTTAAAGATTTTATTTATTTATTTGATAGGTAGAGTTACAGTGAGAGGGAGAGACAGAGAGAAAGATCTTCTTTCCATTGCTTTACTCTCCAGATGGCTGCAACGGCCCGAGCAGTGTTGATCCGTAGCCAGGAGCCAGGTGCTTCTTCCTGGTCTCTCATGTGGGTGCAGGCTTCCTGGTCTCTCATGTGGGTGCAGGGGCCTAAGGACTTGAGTCATCTTCCACTGCTTTCCCAGGCCATAGCAGAGAGCCAGACTGGAAGCGGAGCAGCCAGGACTAGAACCGGTGCCCATATGGGATGCCAGTGCCGCAGGCCGAGGCAGTAGCGCCACAGAGCCGGCCCCTAAAATGTTTATTACTTTAATTATTAACTCCACAAAAACCAAGAGAATAAATATATACTTGGATAAATCAGTGCATATTTTATTATAAATTTCACTTCTAAATTCCTAGTCATAGCATATTTGTTTCCTCTTGTTGTGCAAGTTTTAAAGAGTTTGTCATGAGCTGAGATACACTGAAAGAAGAAAATAAAAGGAAAGAAACAACTAAATTATTCCATAGCACTAAGCATAATAATTTCTACCAAATTATTCCACCTACAGTACAAACATATTGGCCAATTATGCCGTTTTTGCAGGGATCTCAGTATATTAACATTCATAGAAGAATTACAGTGCTGAAGCCTATAAATTGGATTCTTCTTTCTCTTCTGTCAGTTTCACAGCAGATATGTTTTCAGCAAGCCTCATTTCCTTCTATGACAACTCATTGTGAAACCAAACCCCTTTTCCTCCTACCACCTACAAATGCAGTATTTGAAATGCTATTTATTCAGTCCTGCATTCCAATGAGTCTTTGAGTCCTAAAGAAGACAGCATAAAGAAAGGTATCTCCTTTCCAGAATTTGTCTCTTAAAGTTCGCATGAATAGAGATGAAACAATAGCAAAGCTTTCAGAGAGCACTTGTACAGGAAAGAAATCTACCACATCTGAGCTGAGGAGGATGAACACTTTAACCTTGAGACATCATCTTATTTTAACTCTTGGAGAGCTACCACAAAAGAAACAAACAGCCCAAACCATACTCATCTGGTGTTGATGTATATATAAAAGTGTCCACATTGATTGTACTGTATCTTTAGATGGTAAGGATCTTTAAAAAAGAGATTCAGATTCAAATCAACTGCCTTTCAGCTGGTGACATATGCATTCAAAATACAAAGCAGAAATGTAAGAGCATTGTCAGTTTTAAGCATCTGCATTATATTTGCTCACAAAATTATATTCTCTCTTTCAACCCACTCTCATCTATAGAATAGATATATCAAATTTCAGTTTAAAATTATATGTATCCACAATCTGGAAAAATATGTGTGCAATTAGGACATTCTAACCTTAGATCCCCCAAGAATCATTATCTATTTTTGCGTTTGTCAGGAAAAGCAAAATGATGTTGCAGTAAGACTATCTCCCAAATTTCAGTGAATTTACTTATATTTTCTCACTTATATTTTACATCCATTGTGAAATAAAGGTGATCCTTTGTTCTGCATTGTCCTTACTCTGGATCTAGGCTGAATGTATCCACACATTATAATATTGCTGTATCCAGGGGCAGAAGAAAAGCATTTTGGAGAATCATACATCAGCAATTACATTTGCCTGTGAAGTACATTCATATTCCAATTTGTTCTCAGACTTCATTGGCCAGAGTTAGTCATGTGGCCACACTCAACTCTAGAATTAGAAATCCCAATCCTGAGATGTTACTGAGTTCCTAAAAAAAGGGAGCCAAAAATATTTTGCTAAATACCAATTATAAATACTATGGTCTAATATGCTGTCAAACAAATTCTTCCTCTTGTCCTGCAGAAATGATATACTCACCCTCTCCTCCAGGGATCCAAGGCCAAGATACCATTCAGTGTTGGCACCCTTTTCAAACCGAGCTTCTCAGACGTCCTGTACTATTTTCTTTATGACAATGTCATGTGTAGTGATAGAACAAAGACATAAGCCTCAGCCATTCTTGCTCTTTGCTCAAAAGATAAACATTGGAATTTATTCCTTGCCCTTGAATCTCAATTGGCTCTCACACCCTATTGCCTTCAGACCCTATTCCAGCATTCTTTTGCAGGTTCCCAAGGCCACCCATGGCCACTTGAAAGACCAGTTGCTCCAACACTTGAAAGACCAGTTCCAGGAATTCCCCTCCACCTGAGACCCCCATCATCCCCATCCCTATCCCTTCTAAAATATAAAGAGGCCTGGCCCCTAGGGAGGAGGACTTCTGCCACCTGTTCCATCAATGTGCACACTGGCAGCTGGTCAACCACCTCTACGAATGTATTTTCTCTGAACAAATTCAGTCTGGTTGTGAATTCATACACTGCCTCCTCTTTCTTCTGCACCTTTTTTCCTAACATATAGTACTATAATAATACATATAGTACTCAGTACACTAAGTGTATCATGATAGTTCAAAGAGTTCATGGAAAATGGAATGAAAAGATAAGTCTATTTTCATGGTAAAAAATTTTTGAAATCCATACATATGAGAAATCTTCAAAAAGTTCATAGAAATGCATACTATGAAAAAAACTATGCATGTATTTCAAAAAAGTGCTCACACTAAAATAAACATCATTCAATTCCATTTTTCTATAAACTTTTAGAAGTATCCTCATGCATTTAACTCCTCTTGATCTGACAACGGGTGAACTAAAATGTTATTTTAAAACCCAACACAATGTTCAGTAGTGGAATAGGGTAGGAGATAACTATAACCACATTCAACAATCGCAGGATTTGTAACCATGCTTTTGGTTTATTTGGCAGTAAAACTGTCTTTAAAAGCTTCTAGACTTCTATTTAAGTCAGTCCCATATGCAAATAATGATACCCATTGTTATTTGCTAGCCATATTTGTTTAGATTTTTTTATTTTTCCTTTGTTGCATATCATAGTCTCCTGTTCTTCCTCCCTCCTTAAATGCAAATACTTGACCCTTTCAGATTTTGGCTGATGAGTCATCTGTTTAGTCTCTTTTTCCTTAGTCATTGATTCAAATAATTAGATTTTCTGGATACCATAGCCTTATTTGGATCTTTACTGGAGATTCTTTAATCCATTCTGATATTTGACACTGGATGGGAAGGCATGCATAAATTCAAACCTTGCCATAAGGATGAATTCTAATTGCAATTGTATTTGTCAAAAATTGTCTCAGCTTTATTTTTCACCAGTTAATGGCTGAAAGTCATCTGCTTCTTACAAGACACTATGGCTAAAATTCCAAATTATTCTCTTCAATTACTGCTGTAATATAGCTAATTCTTTTCTGAACCTTTCCTCTCTCCCTCTCCTTGTCAAACATCAATAGTAGCCCACATGTGTTGTACTTCCTGTTTTCCAACTATGAAATAGATTCGTTAAGTACTAGTTACCAATTTACCTTAATCCAATGAGCGAAAACACACTCATGTGACACAAATTACCTGAAGTGGATTTTTTACTTCCAGATAAGCAGCAGGAGACAACAGAAGCCTAGAAGCATTGAGCACCATTCCCTGAGGATCAATAAAACTGCTCAGGGAGGGTGGAGTCTTGACTGAGGGTGCCCTGCTTAAAGTACAGCTGAATGATTCCATAGAGAAGCCTGTTCTCTACCTTTGGATAAAGGGATTTGTTTGGTGAAAGTGAAATCGGAAAAGACCCCCTAAAATCTACACTAAATTGTGGCCCCTTAAAGTTCCCTAGAAATGCTATCCGGGGTGCCACATGTGCTACCGGAATTTGGGGTGCCTTACGATTTCACCAAAGGCTTATTACCAAATCCCCGATATTAATAAGCCCGAGAGGGTTCTTGCCTAGTAGTTAGAGAAGAATTCTAAATACCGGCACAGATAAACGAGGCAGCATGGTACGTTTTAAGCTTTTATTTAGTAAGAAAGGTGCACAAGAGAGTGAGAGCTTTATTTAGGGGAGAGAGGTGAAAAGGGGTTCATACCAAGCACCAGGAACCAGCCATGTGGATGAGCATCTAGGCCAGGAAGCCTGGAGCACATGGCCCGAAGGCCATGCGCCCTGGAGGCGCAGGGCTACAGCAAGCCCCGTCCTGGCAAAAGGCCAGGGAAGAAGCGCAGGGCTGAGCCCGGAGCACACTGTGCCCTAGGCTTTTAACCCACTCCAAAGGGGAGCGGTTAATTAACCTGATTGGCTGGTGGGCACCCCAGTGTGGCCAGATAGGGGAATGAGGCCACACAGGGGCATGGCAAAGGCATCAGGTAGGAGCATGAGGTCACACAGGGGCGTGGTCTTCCAGTTCACAAATCTGATCCATTTTAACCTGTATGCCTGCCTACTTCATTCTCCCCCTCAGAGACTCCAGACCTTAATCTTAAGGGGATGTTGATGGGCGTCGAGTCTCCATCTTCTGTATCTACTTCCTGCTGATTAGGGGCGCAGACCCTGCCTGTTCTCAGTCTGGAAGTTTCTGCCTATCTCCTCTAATGAGTTCACTTCATGAGCCAGAGCTCTTTCAGTCACCAGCATTCTCAGTGTCTCCTGCATGGTCGTCATTTTTCTCAGGAGCTGCTGCGTTCTACTGGGTTCTTTTAGATATAAATGAAGGTCCATTGTCACTCTGGAGTGACCGTGGGAGTCCAAAGTATGGCACGATGTCTTTCAACAAGGCTTTAAGCACCTCGTGTGCTTTCTCCATTTGGGTCGAAAAGGCTTCTATCCATCCTGTAAAAGTGTCAATAAAGACTAGAAGGTACCTATAATTACTGTTGGGAGCATATTGGTAAAATCAACCTGCCAATCTTCAGCTGTTTATGTTCCCCTCCTCTGCACAGGAGTCAACGGGGGAGGTGGCCTTACATGGTGAGAGTTATTCTGTAAACATAGAGGCCAAGAGCAAGTCATTTCCTTTATGACCATATTTGGTACCTTTCCTCCAAAAAGTTCGGGAGACCGGTTGTGCTAAGGCATCTCTTCCCAAGTGGGTAGAGCTGTGTAATTTTCCATTAAGTGGCCATTGGTAGCATAATTCTGTGATTTAGCATCCACTATCCATTTGCTTTTTAGTATAGCCTCACTGTTGAGCCCATTAATTTTCAGGCTCTGTATAAGTGAGATTCCTTAGCTAGTTCCACAGATTGACATATAAGGGCCATTTCCAAACTTTCCTGTGTAGCTGCTCTATCTGCTAACGCATTTCCCTGGTTGACATAATTATCTCCCTTCTGATATCCCTTGCAGTGGATGATGGCCACTTCTAAAGGCTCCAGTACTGCCTGAAGTAGAGCCAGTATCTCTTTTCCATATTTAACAGGGTAACTCTTTGCAGTCACTAAGCCCCTCTCTTTCCAGATTGCTGCGTGTGCATGCAACACAAGGAAAGCATATCTGTAATCTACCTATCTATCTATATGCATATATATATGCATATATATGCATATATATATATATATATATATAAACTTGCTGGCCTTTTCCCAGTTGTAAAGCCCTAGTCAATGCAATAAGCTCTGTCTTTTGGGCTAAAGTATTGTGTGGTAATGCTTGGGCTTCTATCGTCTGCCTTTCTAACTCCTTCCTTCAGATAGCTGCTGCCATCAGTAAACCATTCAGCATCTGGATTTTCCAGGGGCTCATGTCGAAGGTCTCACCTACTAGGGTCCATCTGCCTAATTCAAAAGCATTGAACAGCATCCTATTTCTTGGCTGCAGAGGGGTTCCTCTACTTTTTACTCGAGTTCTAGTTTCTCTACTTCCTCCACCTGTAACCTAAACTAATGATAGTTATTTTAGTGTTTGGTTATGACAATAGACCATTAGGTAACACTATCAACATTGAGAATACTGGATAGGTTATATGTAATAACTATTTTTTAATTTAATGTGTTAAGCTCATGATAGCTTATTTCTCACTCATATTTCATGCTCATCAAGTCAATTGTAAGCTCTAAAACACTATGCATACCACTATGTTCCTAAATCCATATATATGAAATGCATGAAACTTGTGTACCTTAAATAAATTTTTTTAAAAAACTATGTATGGATTTCAAAAAAGTGCTTGCACTTTCCTTATACTAGAACTCAAGCTGAAAAAAAGAGCTGCAGTATGGAATGTGTCTTAAATGTGCCGTTTGGGGCTGGTGCTGTGGCATAATGTTTAAGACCACTGCCTGTAGTGCTGGGATCCCATATGGCTGCTCCTCTTCTGATCCAGCTCTCTGCTATGGCCTGGGAAAGCAGTAGAAGATGGCCCAAGTGCTTGAGACCCTGCACCTAAGTGGGAGACCCAGAAGAAGCTCCTGGCTCCTGGCTTCAGATCAGCACAGCTCCGGCTATTGAGACTACCTGGGGAGTGAACCAGTGGATGGAAGACCTCTCTCTCTCATTTTCTCTCTCTCTCTCTCTCTCTCTCTCTCTGCTTCTACCTCTCTGTAATTCTGCCTTTCAAATAAATAAATCTTTAATAAATAAATAAATAGTCCATTTGGACAAATTATGTACCAGAGAGGGATACAGATTGCTTTGCTTACAAGTCATTATGGAGAACTAGCCCTCTGCAACAATTATACTAAATATCTTCATTTAACCTTTTAGACATACTCTGCACTTTTTTCCAGACAAGTCTCTCTCTTTTTCTCTCTCTCTCTTTCTCTCTCTCTCTGTAACTCAGACTTTCAAGTAAATAACTAAATCTTTTAAGAAAATTAAGCAGTAACATGGGAAAAGATATTATAATTCTCCTGCAGGAATCAGAGCTTAACAAAGGAGATAAAATCTGCCCTGGTTCAAATAAATTCACTGACTCAAGAGAAGGAAGAGCAGGAAACATTGATACAGCTGAAAGTCAAGGTTATTGCTTCTGGGATCAAAGACGGGATGTAGTAGGAAAAAAACCAACTTAGGCAGGATACCATCAGTCAAGCCTGTTTTCAACTGTTTCCATAATTTGAGGGTGCCTACATTTGTGGTTCTTTCTGCAGCTAAGAGTGAGCCATTCTTGAAATTAAAATAAATATTAATGAGTTAATGAGTGTACACAAATTTTTGGTGTCTGAAAAGATAGCAAGTTTTGAAAGCAAAATTAATTTTTTCCAACAAATTATTTAGTTTACAGCATTAATCTTACCAGATAAGATTTTTTTTAACTTTTATTTAATGAATATAAATTTCCAAAGTACGACTTATGGATTACAATGGCTTTCCCCCCATACCGTCCCTCCCACCCACAACCCTCCCCTTTCCCACTCCCTCTCCCCTTCCATTCACATCAAGATTCATTTTCGATTATCTTAATATACAGAAGATCAGCTTAGTATACATTAAGTAAGGATTTCAACAGTTTGCTCCCACACAGAAACATAAAGTGAAAAATAATAGATGATTCTTTTTTAAATGATGATGAAATCAGATCAGACCTACTGTCATGTTTAATCCCAGTGAGAGTCAAGTTGGGAATTGATAATTTCTTTTTTTTTTTTTTAACAGAGGATCAGTTTAGTATGCATTAAGTAAAGATTTCAACAGTTTGCACCCCCATAGAAACACAAAGTGAAATATATTGTTTGAGTACTCATTATAGCATTAAATCTCAATGCACAGCACATTAAGGACAGAGATCCTACATGAGGAGTAAGTGCACAGTGACTCCTGTTGTTGACTTTACCAATTGACACTCCTGTCTATGGCATCAGTAATCTCCCTATGCTCCAGTCATGAGTTTCCAAGGCTATGGAAGCCCTCTGGGTTCTCCGACTCTTATCTTGTTTAGACAAGGTCATAGTCAAAGTGGAGGTTCTCTCCTCCCTTCAGAGAAAGGTACCTCCTTCTTTGATGACCTGTTCTTTCCACTGGGATCTCACTCACAGAGATCTTTTGCCAGAGCGTCTTGGCTTTCCATGCCTGAAATACTCTCATGGGCTTTTCAGCCAGATCCGAATGCCTTTAGGGCTGATTCTGAGGCCAGAGTGCTGTTTAGGACATCCGCCATTCTATGAGTCTGCTGAGTATCTCACTTCCCATGTTGGATCACTCTCCCCTTTATTTACTCCATCGGTTAGCGTTAGCAGGTACTAGACTTGTCTATGTGCTCCCTTTGACTCCCAGTCCCTCCACCATGACCAACTGTGAACTGAAATTGATCACCTGGAACAGTGAGATGGCATTGGTACATGCCACCTCGATGGGATTGAATTGGAATCCCCTGGTATGCTTCCAACTCCACCACTTGGGGCAAGTCAGCCTGAGCATGTCCCAAATTATACATCTCTTCCCTCTCCCATTCCCACTCCCATGTTCGACAGGGATCACATTTCAGTTAATTTACAACACTTAAGAATAACTGTGCATCAATTACAGAACTAAACCAGTTATATTAAGTAGAACAGATTAAAAAACTACTAAGAGGGATAATGTATTAAGTTGTTCATTAACAGTCAGGGCTATGCTGATCAAGCCACCGTTTCCCGTAGTGTCCACCTCACTCCAACAGGTTTCCCTCTTGGTGTTCAGTCAGTCGTCACCGATCAGGGAGAACATATGGTATTTGTCCCTTTGGGACTGGCTTATTTCACTCAGCATGATGTGTTCCAGATTCCTCCATTTTGTTGCAAATGACCGGGTTTCGTTGTTTCTTACTGCAGTATAGTATTCTAAAGAGTACATATCCCATAACTTCTTTATCCAGTCTACCGTTGATGGGCATTTAGGTTGGTTCCAGGTCTTAGCTATTGTGAATTGAGCTGCAATAAACATTAAGGTGCAGACCTCTTTTTTGTTTGCCAATTTAAATTCCTTTGGGTAAATTCCAAGGAGTGGGATGGCTGGGTCGAACGGTAGGGTTATCTTATAATGTCCAATAAAATATATTTTCTAGTATTTGAATATTTGCCCTAGGTAAATGTGAATCAATGAACATAATATCAGTTTCAACTGAAAACAACAATGCAGAAAAACAAAATCATGATATGCATATTTCCTTGATAAAACGAAAATAGTTTTCTGAGGCAACATATACCCTAATGTACAACTTCTAAATCCTTTTATATGTCCTTCTACTCTGAAATATTTTTCAAGGAACTACAGTTAATACTGTCTAATAGGACAATTAATACATAGCATGCTTTAAAATATCATTTTAAGGTTTAAAAGTTTTTAAACATTTAATATTTGATTTCTTTTACTTTTAATTATTATTTTATGACTATTTGTTATTAATGCCTTGTATGCTAATGTTTTCTATTCTCAAAGTCTATATGAAGTATAGAATAATTCTGTATGCCTTGCAATATATAATCTTGTCACCATATGCTGGTTGATAATAATAAATTACATATTTATTATTTTATTTTTTATAGACCCCTGAAACTTTTAGCATAATCACATTGTATAAAAATGATTTGTTGTTTATTGCTATGGTCATTTATCATTATTCAAAAACATGAATAAAACATGGTGAAAATACAGAATAATTTGTGGTTACAGAAAATCTAACTCTCATCCCTCCCAAATCTGAAACTTTTGCAATTTGAAAACACCATTTGGGTATAGGAATCTGCATCTTTTGCACATACCCAAGTCATGTTAGTGTATATGTCTTTGGTGGCCAACACTAAAAAACAGTGCATATCCCGAGGGAATATGTCTAGAAGCTTAAGCAGTAGCTTACATGTCTGAGGTTAGAGGGATTTGGGGAAGGAAGGCTTTTCTGTTCTTGCAACATCCTCAAAGAACACCATAGAAGTTGCAGCAATATTGGATTGTGCACTTATGATGTGAGGATATTTTAGCAATATTATGTTTTACTGTGATAATACAAATATTCCATGGAAGCACTTTCTTCGAACATGCCTGATTCATGACAATTTCCTTCCCCTTGTCCATCCTTTCATGGACACACAGTCCTATATCAATTTGTTAATGACATAGTTAGCATATTTGTATTTATCAATATTTCAAACTATGCCTCCAAGTCTTCAACAGAAGCCTGAGTGTTTGCCAGTGGAATGTGGGATGAGAATAGCAATAGTGTCCCCACTGGCAGCTGTGAGCTGTGTTTAGCATGAAACTAGATTGTTTTAGTTGCTGTACATCTGTTAGGATTCAACTCACACCTTTGCTGTAAACATGGATACTGCATTCTTTACAGCAGATGCCAGAATGTTTCCAGATTCCTGAAGTGATGGCTCTGCAAGCTCGTGCTTTGAGAATTACAGTCATAAACAAACAAACAAAAAGTGTGCTCATAAACAGTAGTTTAGGACTCTTGTTTGCTTTATATTCTACATTAATTGACTTAACCCAATGATTTATGTTTATATAAAGTGTAATTTCAAAGGACATTAAAAAGAATCTAAGACAATGCATTAAATAACTTTTCATGAAACAGCATATCACAGGACACTTTAATTGCACAGTCTTATGTTTTGTGAGTGTGTGAATTTTTCTATACATAATTTATTAAAATGTAGGCAGTATAATGTTAACTGCCACCTAAATTGTACTAATTACTATGTATTTCCTTATTAGGGAGGCAGTTAAATAGATGCTCTTAGGGAAGGGAATACATATGTAGTTCCATATCTAATCAGTTAGTCTACCTAGGTCTTAGAGCATCATTTATCCAACAGACCTGAATCATTGATGTTTGAGGACATGTGACATCTTTAATTTCTGAACATGAATTTTATTCTATTGGGAAGAATGAATCTCTGTAAATGATGATAGTGCCTACCTGGAGCTTCCTAAGTAATAATAAGAGCTATCTGCAAGTGGATTTGTTTTCACAAGTGAATACCCAGGTTTTCCCCTTTCACAGAAGTCCTATCTTTCCCCAGGTTTTGTATTAGTGTGCCAGGACCCAACCTGTGCCCTAGATCTAGGATGTGTTTGAGAACTGTCATGAAGGAAAGAACTCATGAGAGTCAGATGCTCATGTTCTTTGGTTAGTGTCTGGGAATGTGCTCATAGTTTCCTCTGTAACCATTCTAGTGTCTCATAGCACTGACCTGTGGGGCAGTTCTTCCTTGGGATGACCTAGGTCTCTTCCTCAAAAATGGAACATTTTTGGCCCTTCTTTGGTAAATAGACTTCTAAGCTAAATATAATACAATATTCTGTTTACCCTCAGTATTTCCAAACAAACTCTGGGATAGAAAGATTAGATACTCAAATGCAAATGAGTCAGTCCTGGGCAGAGCTGTTTTCCAGGACATTAGTGAATGAGCGAATGCTGAATTGGAATCCGACAGCAGCTGAATCATTAGGGACCGATTTTCATATACATTCAGTAACATCATCAGGAAGGCAACTGTTCACCAAATATGAGTTTCAGTTTGTTCTTCATGTTCCTGCTTAAAAATTAAAATAAAATTTACATTCAGTAAAATTTACTCTTTTAGGAACATATTATTCTGCAAGTTTTGATAAACAGAAAACCGTGTAACCACCACCATAATCAAAACACGGTTGGTATTCCTATCCTAAGTTTCCATATCCACAAACTCAACCATCTGTGGATCAAGAATATTCAGGCCGGCGCCAGGGCTCAATAGGCTAATCCTCCGCCTATGGCGCCGGCACATCGGGTTCTAGTCCTGGTTGGGGTGCCGGATTCTGTCCCGGTTGCCCCAATTCCAGGCCAGCTCTCTGCTGTGGCCCGGGAGTGCAGTAGAGGATGGCCCAGGTCCTTGCGCCTTGCACCCGCATGGGAGACCAGGAGGAGCACCTGGTTCCTGGCTTCGGATCAGCGCCCTGTGCCGGCCGCAGTGCTCAGGCCGCAGCGGCCATTGGAGGGTTAACCAATGGTAAAGAAAGACCTTTCTCTCGTCTCTCTCTCTTTCACTGTCCACTCTGCCTGTCAAAAAAAAAAAAAAAAAAAAGAATATTCAGAAAACAGAATGAGGGGCAGGTGTTTGGCAAAGAGGCAAAGATAATGCATAGGAGATTCACATCCCATATGTGAGTGCTTGAGTTCAAGTTCTGACTCCCCTCCAGATTCCAGGTTCCTACTCCTGTGCAACTTCCGAGGCAAAAGGTAAGGGCTCATGTACTAGGGTCCTTGCCATCCACAGGAGACTAAGATTGAGTTTTAGCTCCCAGCTTCAGCATGATGCACTGGGGCCATTGTGGGCATTTAGGAGGTAAATCAGTAGATGGACGCACCTTCCAAATAAATAATTAAACAAAAACTTAAAACTGTCAGTATTCATCAGGTAAATATAGATGTAAACCACAATGCGATAGCACCTCAATTTGGTAAGATTGGCTATTATCAAAAAGACAAATAATGACAAGTGTTGGTAAGAATGTGCAGAAATGGGAACCCTTTCACACTGTTCTTGGGAATATAAATTAGTACAGTAAAACAGTATGGAGGTTCTTTAGAAAACTAAAAATGATCCAGCAACTCCACTTCTGTGTAGTATATATCCAAGGCAAATTAAATTCATCTATTGAAGAGACATATCTCTCACGTTCACTGTAGCACTATTCATAATCGGGAAAGGGTAACAACATAAGTGGACATCAACAAATGAATGGACATCAAAATCAGTACATATGTACAATGGTGTGCTATTTAGTTTTAAAAAAGAATGAAATGTCATCATTTGCAGCAACATGGATGGAATTGGAGATCACTATGTTAAGGGAAATAAGCCAAACACAAAAAGGCAAATATCACATAATTTCTATCATACGTGGAATAAAAAAAGATCCATTTTAGGTTAAAAACATAATTGTGGTTACCAGAGGCTGGAGAGAGAAGTAGGGAGGGAGGAATTCGGTAAGCTGATTGTGAAGAAGAGGATGCTGATGAAATGCCCGAAAAAGAACTTAAAACAATGATTGTAAGGTTACTAAAAATACAGTTACATGAAATAAAGAAATAGGCACATGACATGAGTGATAAATTCTGCAAAGAGATAAATTAATATTCTACATATGCAAATAGGGAACTGTTCCACTTTCAATCCAATTCCCTAATAATAGCCTGGGAAGACAGCAGAGGATGGCCCAAGTATTGGGTCCCTACTAACCATGTGGGAGACCTAGATGAAGTTCCTGACTCCTGGTTTTGGCTTGACTCAGCCATGACCATTGTTGCCATCTGGGGAGTGAAACATCAGATGGAAGTTCTCTCTCTCTCTCTCTCTCTCTCTCTTTCTCTCTCTCTCTGCCTCTCCCTCTCTTTAACTCTGCCTTTCAAATAAATAAATAAATCTAGAAAAGGATTTTGTTTCCAAAATTTCAGAAAGATGAGGCAAAAATGTCACAACAAGTAAATTTGATGTTGCTGGAAATATTAAAGGGACATCTTGGAGGAAAAAGCTTGATTCAAATTCTATTTCTGTCATATACAGGTTCTATGGCCTTGAGCAAGTTATTAAATTTAATATTTGTGAGTTTCCTCTATCTTTAAAATAAAATAGTGTTTATAAGATCTCAGAATTAAATAAAATAGACTATGTAAGTATAAAACACTCAGTAGAAAGCTTGAATTATTGTGAATAATCAATAAAAAAGTTAACCCTAAATATGACACAGCATGTTCAGGCTCTTGAAATAAAAATAGTTCATTAAAAAGATTTATTTATTTGAAAGGCCAAGTTATATATAGAGAGGGACAGAGAGAGAAACAGAGAGAGATATCTTACATCTGCTGTTCATTGCCCAAATAGATACAAAAGTCAGGACGAGGCAAAGCTGAAGCCAGGAGCCAGGAGCTTCAGACCTGTCTCCCACATAGGTGCAAAGGCCCAACCACTTGCACCATCCTCCACTGCTTTCCCAACAGCATTAACAGGGAGCTTGGGAAGTAGAGCAGCCAGATCTTGAACTGGTGCCCATATGGGATGCTAGTGCTGAAAGCCATGGCTTAACCTGCTGCACCACAGCGATGACCCCAAAATAAAAACAATTGCATGAAGCTCTCAGTAGAATCGCTGCAGAGAAAGAAGCCCTACACTTAACAATTAGTATGATGGAGCCCAAAAATGTAGAATAGGCAAGCTCATTTCCAATATCAGAAGAGGAAACTTGGAGCCTTGGTTGACTTGCATGTATTTCTTTTTTTTTCCTTTTTTTTTTTTAACTTTTATTTAATGAATATAAATTGCCAAAGTACAGAATATTGATTACAATGGCTTCCCCCCCATAACGTCCCTCCAACCCGCAACCCTCCCCTTTCCCACTCCCTCTCCCCTTCCAATCACATCAAGATTCATTTTCGATTCTCTTTATATACAGAAGGTCAGTTTAGCATACATTAAGTAAAGATTTCAACAGTTTGCTCCCACACAGAAACATAAAGTGAAAAATACTGTTTGAGTACAAGTTATAGCATTAGATCTCAATGTACAGCACACTAAGGACAAAGATCCTACATGAGGAGTAAGTGCACAGTGACTCCTGTTGTTGACTTAACAAATTGACACTCTTGTTTATGGCATCAGTAATCACCCTAGGCTCTTGTCATGAGTTGCCAAGGCTATGGAAGTCCCCTGAGTTCACTGACTCTGATCATTTTTAGACAAGGCCATGGTCAAAGTGGAAGTTCTCTCCTCCCTTCAGAGAAAGGTACCTCCTTCTTTGATGACCCGTTCTTTCCACTGGGATCTCACTCGTGGAGATCTTTCATTTAGGTTTTTTTTTCCCCCAGAGTGTCTTGGCTTTCCATGCCTGAAATACTCTCATGGGCATTTCAGCCGGATCTGCATGCCTTAAGGGCTGATTATGAGGCCAAAATGCTGTTTAGGACATTTGCCATTCTATGGGTCTGCTGTGTATCTCACTTCCCATGTTGGATTGTTCTCTCCCGTTTTGATTCTATCAGCTAGTATTTGCAGACACTCGTCTTGTTTATGTGATCCCTTTGGTTCTTAGTCCTATCATTATGATCAATTGTGAACAGAAATTGATCACTGGGACTAGTGAGATGGCATTGGTACATGCCACCTTGATGGTATTGAATTCGAATCCTCTGGTATGTTTCTAACTCTACTGTTTGAGGTAAGTCATTTTGAGCATGTCCTGAATTGCACATCTCTTCCCTCTTATTCCCAATCTTATATTTAACAGCAATCACTTTTCAGTTAAGTTTCAGCACTTAAGAAGAATTGTGTATTGATTACAGTATTCAACCAAAAGTATTAAGTAGAACAAACAAAAAAAAATACTAAGAGGGATAACATATTAAGCTGCTCATCAACAGTCAGGGTGAGGGCTGATCAAGTCACCGTTTCTCATAGTGTTCATTTCACGTTAACAGGTTTCCTTTTTGGTGCTCAGTTAGTTGTCACCTATCAAGGAGAACAAGTGGTATTTGTCCCATTGGGATTGGCTTATTTCACTCAGCATAATGTTTTCCAAATTCCTAACAGGGATCACTTTTCAGTTAAAATATAAACACCTAAGAATAATTGTGTGTTAATTACAGAGTTCAACCAATTGTACTAGAACAAAAAAAATACTAAAATGGATAAAGTATTACATTGTACATCAACTGTCAGGACAAGAGCTGATCAAGTCACTGTTTCTCATACTGTCCATTTCACTTCAACAAGTTTCCCCTTTGGTGCTCAGTTAGTTGTCACCATCAGGGAGAACATATGATATTTGTCCCTTTGGGACTGGCTTAATTCACTCAGCATTATATTTTCCAAATTCCTCCATCTTGTTGCAAATGACTGGGTTTCGTTGTTTTTGACTGCTGTATAGTATTCTATAGAGTGCATGTCCCATAATTTCTTTATCCAGTCTACTGTTGATGGGCATTTGGGTTGGTTCCAGGTCTTAGCTATTGTGAATTGAGCTGCAATAAACATTAAGGTGCAGACTGCTTTTTTGTTTGCCAATTTAATTTCCTTTGGGTAAATTCCAAGGAGTGGGATGGCTGGGTTGAATGGTAGGGTTATAATCAGGTTTCTGAGGAATCTCCAGACTGACTTCCATAGTGGCTTAACCAGTTTGCATTCCCACCAACAGTGGGTTAGTGTCCCTTTTTCCCCACATCCTCTCCAGCATCTATTGTTGGTAGATTTCTGAATGTGAGCCATTCTAACTGGGGTGAGGTGAAACCTCATTGTGGTTTTGATTTGCATTTCCCTGATTGCTAACGACCTTGAACATTTTTTCATGTGCCTGTTGGCCATTTGGATTTCCTCTTTTGAAAAATGTCTATTGAGGTCCTTGGCCCATCTCTTAAGTGGGTTGTTTGTTTTGATGTTGTGGAGTTTCTTGATTTCTTTGTAGATTCTGGTTATCAACCCTTTATCAGTTGCATAGATTGCAAATATATTTTCCCATTCTGTCGGTTGTCTCTTCACTTTCCTGACTGTTTCTTTTGAAGTACAGAAACTTCTCAATTTGGTGCAATCCCAAATGTTAATTTTGGCTTTGATTGCCTGTGCTTCTGGTGTGTTTTCCAAGAAGTCATTGACGGTACCTATATCTTGCAGGGTTTTTCCAATGCTCTCTAATAATTTGACAGTGTCAGGTCGTAGATTTAAGTCTTTAATCCATGTTGAGTGGATTTTTGTGTAAGGTGTAAGGTAGGGGTCTTGCTTCATGCTTCTGCACGTGGAAATCCAATTTTCTCAGCACCATTTATTGAATAGACTGTCCTTACTCCAGGGATTGGTTTTGGACCCTTGATCAAATATGAGTTGGCTGTAGATGTTTGGATTGATTTCTGGTGTTTCAATTCTGTTCCATTGGTCTATCCATCTGTTTCTGTACCAGTACCATGCTGTTTTGATAACTACCCTATAGTATGTCCTGCAATCTGGTATTGTGATGCCTCTGGCTTTGTTTTTGTTGTACAAGATTGCTTTAGCTATTCGAGGTCTCCTGTGTCTCCATATAAATTTCAGCATCATTTTTTCTAGATCTGAGAAGAAGGTCTTCGGTATCTTGATTGGTATTGCATTGAATCTATAAATTGCTTTTGGGGGAATGGACATTTTGATGATATTGATTCTTCCAATCCATGAACATGGAAGATTTTTCCATTTATTGGTATCCTCTTCTATTTCTTTCTTTAAGGTTTTGTAATTTTCATCGTAGAGATCTTTAACGTCCTTGGTTAAGTTTATTCCAAGGTATTTGATTGTTTTTGTAGCTATTGTGAATGGGATTGATCTTAGAAGTTCTTCCTCAGCCGTGGCATTGCCTGTGTATACAAAGGCTGTTGATTTTTGTGCATTGATTTTATACCCTCCTACTTTGCCAAAATCTTCTATGAGTTCCAATAGTCTCTTAGTAGAGTTCTTTGGGTCCCCTAAATAAAGAATCATATCATCTGCAAAGAGGGATAGTTTGAGTTCTTCCTTCCCAATTTGTATCCCTTTAATTTCTTTTTCTTGCCTAATAGCTCTGGCTAGAACCTCCAGAACTATATTGAATAGCAGTGGTGCATGTTGTCTCTCTCCTCCTTTATAGTCCTCTTCCACCAATCCCAACTCTGTTACCCACACACCGAATACGCTGCTCTCCTCCAATCAGGATCAGCTCCTGCTGCTTATTGGTTGAACTGGAGGCAGCTGTGTAGAAGCTGTTACTCCCTTCTCTCCCAGCGCCATATTCTGGGAGAGCAGATGCATAGAATAAGTCTTAATTCGAGTAACAGTCTAGTCCGAGTTGCTCCCCACACTCCATGTGTTTGCATATGCTCTAGGGATTCCTGAGTTGCTAATTTCCAACTTCATTCCTTTATGGTCTGAGAAGCTGCATGGTATGATTCTAATTCTTTTGAATTTGCTGAGACTTGCTTTATGGCCTAGTATGTGGTCAATCCTAGAGAAGGTTCCATGTACTGCTGAGAAGAATGTAAAATCTTTAGCTGTAGGATTGAAAGTTCTGTATATATCTGTTAGATCCATTTGGGCTATAGTGTCGTTTAAATCTACTGTATCCTTGTTGATCTTCTGTCCTGTTGATCTGTCTATTTCTGAGAGTGGAGTATTGAAGTCCCCCAGTGCTATTGTATTGGCGTCTAAGTCTCCCTTTAAGTCCCTTAACAAATCTTTTAAATAAACCGGTGCCCTGTAATTAGGTGCATATACATTAATAATTATTATATCTTCCTGTTGAATTGATCCCTTAGTCATTATATAGTGCCCCTCTTTGTCTCTCCTAACAGTTTTTGTGGTGAAGTTTATGTTGTCCGATATTAAGATGGCTACGCCAGCTCTTTTTTCATTTCTGTTGGCATGGTATATCTTTTTCCAGCCTTTCACTTTCAGTCTGTATGGATCTTTGTTGGAAAGATGTGTTTCTTGTAAGCAGCATATAGATGGGTTATGTTCCTTAACCCAATCAGCCAATCGGTGTCTTTTAACTGGACAGTTCAGGCCATTAATGTTCAATGTGACTGCAGGTGTACACCTTCCAGATAGGTTAACGCCGGCAAGACCTCGGAGACACCAGACGCGTTTATCGGCTTTTCAGCTTCCACTTTATTTTTCAGCAGACTCACGTTACATGTTGCAAACGCCCGCCGTCTTCGCCTCCTCCAACCCTCTTATATATCCCGCCCTGTTACCGGCATTCATTCACAACTCCTTCATTCACCATTCCCGCTTATTACTGGCGTTCATTCACAGCTCCCGCCTGTTACCGGCATTCATTCATAACTCCCGCCTTTTACCAGCGTTCATTCATAACTCCTGCCCACCGTCCACCTATTTATATATGATTCACGGAAAACATGTTACCAACTCAGCAAGAGTAAGTGTGGGAAACATGCAATAACAGGATGCTTAAAGTCAAAACGGGATCTTGCAATTAGCAATGGGCAGGGTGGAAAAAGCCCAGCACTAAACTTCTTGTGCTTGTACATGTCGGGAGGGGCACAGCTGGCCAGGCTGTCCCATTCCCCGACATGTGACTATTGATAAGTGGTAACTTTGCCCTGCCATTTGCCAAGATATTTTCTAATATATGCTTTGAACTTCCTGTGATCATTTGGTGTGAGGTTTCCTTCATTTACCTTCTTTCATATTGATGACCATGTTTCTGTGTGTAACACATCTTTAAGCATCTTTTGCAGGGCTGGACGAGTGGCGACAAATTTTTTCAATTTCTGTTTGCTGTGAAAGGTCTTTATTTCACCTTCATTCACAAATGAGAGCTTTGCAGGATATAATATTCTGGGCTGGCAGTTTTTCTCTCTTAGTACCTGGGCTATATCTCGCCATTCCCTCCTAGCTTGTAGGGTTTCTGATGAGAAGTCAGCTGTGAGTCTGATTGGAGATCCTCTGAGAGTAATATGACGTTTCTCTCTTGCACATTTTAGGATCTTTTCTTTATGTTTCACTGTGGAGAGTTTAATTACAACCTGTCGTGGTGAGGATCTCTTTTGGTCGTGTTTATTAGGGGTTCTGTTAGCTTTCTGTACTAGGATTTCTCTGTCCTTCTCCAAACCTGGGAAATTTTCTGCTAATATCTCACTAAAAAGGCCTTCTAATCCTTTCTCCCTCTCCATGCCTTCAGGAACTCCTAGAACCCGAATGTTGGGTTTTTTAATAGTATCCTGCAGATTCCTGACAATATGTTTTAGATTTCTAATTTCCTCTTCTTTTCTTTGGTCTGACTGTATCCTTTCCTGTTCTCTGTCTTCTAAGTCCGATATTCTCTCTTCTGCTTCACCCATTCTGTTTGTAAGGCTCTCTATTGTGTTTTTCATTTGATCTATTGAATTCTTCACTTCATTATGATTTCTCATCACTATCACAGTTTCCTGTTGTACTAGTTGTTTTGTTTCATTTTGATTCCTCCTTAATATTTCATTTTCACGAGAGAGATTTTCTATCTTGTCCATTAAGGATTTCTGTAGTTCAAGAATTTGTTTTTGAGAACTTCTTAATGTTCTTATCAATTTTTTGAGATCTGCTTCTTGCATTTCTTCTAACTCATCATCTTCATAATCTTGAATTGGGTGTCTTTTTCGTTTGGGGGCGTCATGGTGACTTCCTTGTTTTTATTGCCTCGGTTTTTGCGTTTGTTATTTGGCATATTGGAGATATTTGGTTTCTTCACTGTGGTGCTTTTTCTTGTTATACTATGACTCTAGATTAAGTGTACTGTCTGTTTTTGATGGAGCCTTAGAGGCTTGAGATGGGTGTGGCCTGAGAGCTCTGTTTGGTGTGCCAAAGGTGACACTCCCAGGTTAGGCGTGGTAGATCTCTCTCTCTCTCTCTCTTTCTTTCTTTTTTTGATTCAAAAGGGAAGTAATTCTGCACAGCTGAACGAAGTTGGAGGTAATTAGCAGGCAAATGATATACCCACAGGAGCCAGAGATCGGAAGCTCTTTCCCAAGGACCACACAGGGAATCTGTTCTGCCCTCAGGGTGGGCTCAGATTCTCCTTCAGTCTCCCACTGGGTTGCCAAAGTTACGGAATTGTAGCATCTCTGGAGAGTACTCACGTGAATTCCGTGAGTTCTCTCCCCCACCGTCTCTTTTTTCACAGTCTCAGTTCAGTAGCACCACAAATTTACTAGGTCCTAATCTCCTGTTAATTTGCCCCACCCAGAGTCAGGTTTTCCTGCTAGGCTGAGGGCTGGTGCAGACCTGAGGTCTCTCTGCTTATGACGTACGTCCAAGATTGCGCCTGCTCTTTGTCTTGCTCGCTCTTGAGAGGTGAGCGGAGAGAGAGAAACCTGTGTCCGTACCAGTCACCTTTTTTTCTCTCTCTCTCTCTTCCAGTTAGCCTGGTGAACTTTTCCCCCCTGGGGGTTGTTCCCTCTAGTCTCCTCTCTCCGCTTGCCTGCCGGTGTCTCGGGCTATTGCGGTTCGGCTCACCTCGCATTCCAGTGCTGGTGTGTTGAGTCTGCCGCTGGTGTCCCGAACTGTGGGCTCCCACGCTCTCCACGCAGGTCCACTGTGAATCACGCATTCCGGAAGAGTTTCTTCTGCTGTTTCCTCCCCTACTCTTCCTTGAATCTGCAGTATCTCCACTTTTATTAAACTGTCTCTCCCCGGACTATCAGTGTGCTCCCTTCCTATTCCGCCATCTTGCCTCCTCGACTTGCATATATTTCTTAAAGCAGATGCCTCCAGGCCTCTGTCAGTAACGCTTGGAAAGTATTAATTTTCTCATCACTAAAAAGGCAATAATAAAATAAAAACAAAATGGGGTTAGTCCACAATCTGCCACAGTGATGGATGACTGCATCTAGATATTTTTACTTCTGGAAACTTGGAACTTCCTTGATGACTCTTCAGTCTCCACAGTTCTTCCTGGCATCAGATCTCTGGTGGCATGAAAGTCTGAGCTTTCTCTTCATAAATCACTGTGAATTTAAGTCATTACATGGTGCCCACATCTGCCTTTTGGTTAATAGACTTGTGATAAATAAATAATCTGATTCCAAAATTTCTGCATGGTTGTTCCGTAAAAGACTCACCCATTGACTTTTTTTCATGTTCTGATTCATATTTTCCTAGCGAATTTTGAGAAAATGCAATCATATTTGAAAATAGAATTGAGCTCATATTCAGTTAAGGATGTGGGTCTTCCCTGATTTTTGGTTTATTTATTTATTTGAAAGTCAGAGTTACACAGAGAGAAGGAGAGGCAGAGAGAGAGGGAGAGAAAGAGAGGTCTCCCATAACTGGTTCACTCCCCAACTGGCCGAAACAGCTGGAGCTGCTCCAATCCTAAGCCAGGTCAAGGAGCTTCTTCTGGTCTTCCATGTGGGTGCAGGGGCTCAAGAACCTAGGCCATCCTCTGCTGCTTTCTCAGGCCACCGCAGAGAGCTGGATCAGAAGTGGAGCAGCCGGTTATCAAACCGGCGCCCGTATGGAATGCTGGCACTGCAAGCAGCAGCTTAATCCACTACACCACAGTGCCAAACCCAGGTTTGATATTATAATGTGAACTTAAAAAAATAAGCAATGATGTTATCTCCCCTAAGTAGTAGCTTGGATGTATGTATACCCTCAATGTTCTAGAGAATATATTGTCAGAAAATTTTCTTACAACAAAACGTCCAAGCCATTGAGAATTGTACATCTCATGTGAATAATGTCAAGTATTTCTCCTAGCAACATACTGAGAAGTGAAGATGTGGGATCAACCTTCAGCTTTGTCTTTAAGCTATTGTGTGACATTGGCAATTCATTTAAGTTCTCTGGTCATGGTTTATCCTCTTGTACAAAGAAAGAATGGGCTCAAGCTTTGTCTACAGTCCTTCTAGATCTCAGAAGTCTGTAATTTCCCATTTTAAAGCAATCAGATATGGAGCCAGCATTGTGGTGCAATGGGATGGATTGCCACCTGTGATGCCTGTATCCTTTATGAGTGTTGGCTAGTCTGGCATGCTCTACTTCCTAATCCAGCTCTCCCTGCTAATTGATCTGGGAAAGCAGTGGATGCTATGATCCATGTGGGAGACCTGGACAGAGTTCTGAGATCCTGGCTTTTGCTTGGCTCAGCCCCAAACACTGAGACCACTTGGAGAATCAATAAGCAGATAGAAGATTTTTCTGTCTTTCCCTCCACTGTCCTGTAACTCTGCCTTTTTAAAAATATTTACTTACTTATTTGAGAGACAGAGCTACAGAAAGTTCTTCCAACTGCCGGTTACTCCTCAAATAGCCACAATGTCTGGAGCTGGGTCGATCCAAAGCCAGGAGCCAGGAGCCTCTTCCAGGTCTCCCATGTGGGTGCAGGGGCCCAAGCCCTTGGTTCATCTTCCATTGCTGGAGGAGCTAGAACAGAAGAGACACTGCTGGGACATGAACTGGCACCTATATGGATGTCTGTGCCCCAGGCAGAGGCCCAGCCTACTACACTACAGCACCACCACATAACTCTGCTTTTCAAATAAATGAACATATCTTTAAAAAAGAAAATAAGAACAATCAGACAATTCATGAATTGTGTAAGAAATATCTGTAGTGGGGCTGGCACTGTGGCACAGTAGGTTAATTCTCCACCCCCAGCACCAGCATCCCATATGGGTGCCGATTCTAGTCCCGGCTGTTCCTCTTCTGATCCATCTCTCTGCTGTGGCCTGGGAAAGCAGTGGAATATGGCCCAAGTCCTTGGGCCCCTGTACCAACATGGGAGACCTGGTTGAAGCTACTGGATCCTGGCTTCAGATCAGCACAGCTCCAGCTGTTGTGGCCATTTGGGGAGTAAACCAGCAGATAGAAATCCTTTCTCTCTGTCTCTCCCTCTCACTGTCTGTAACTCTACCTCTCAAATAAATAATCAATAAAATATTTTAAAATAAATATCTATAGTATTCCAGGGATATCTTTACTGCTGTGTGTACACATTTCATGGCATGATGTTTTGCATTGATAAATGACAGCAAGTTGTAAGAAAACAGGTTCTATGTTAGTGAAGCCAATCTGTTAGTGCTCAGCACATGTTCTGTTTCAGTATAATTTCTTATATTATTTTTTATTTTATTTCAAAAAATGAGTTAAGCCCTTTCTTTAAAAAAAAAAAAAAAGCCACTAAGGGGCCAGCGCTGTGGCATAGGGGGTTAATGCCCTGGCCTGAAGCGCTGGCATCCCATATGGGCGCCGGTTTGAGACCCATCATCTCCACTTCCCATGCAGCTCTCTGCTATGGCCTATGGCCTGGGAAAGCAGTAGAGGATGGCCCAAGTCCTTGGGCCCCTGTACTCGCCTGAGAGATCCGGAGGAAGCTCCTGGCTCCTGGCTTCGGATTGGCACAGCTCCAGCCGTTGAGGCCAACTGGGGAGTGAATCAGCACCTCCCTCTCTTCTCTCTCTCTCTCTCTCTCAGCCTTTCCTTCTCTCTGTGTAACTCTTTCAAGTAAATAAATAAATCTTAAAAAAAGAAAAAAACCTAACCGCTAACCCCCAATATGATGGAATGCTGGACTCTTAAGCAGTGTTTAAACCACTATGGCAAATGCCTGCCCCATGGCATAATGTAAACATAGTGTCCTACAATTTCTGGGATAAACAAACCATCCAATTGAGCTGATTGCAAAGCTCAGAGAAAATCCACACATAAATCTTTCATTTATGAGAAACTAATGCATAAATTCAGTGAAAGAATGATGAACATTTCAATAAATGTTACCAGGAACATTGGTTATCTTTTCAGTAAAAAATTAAATATAGGGCATAGAGAATATGGATTTAAACCATACATGAAAGACAGTTATAACAATATTAGAAGAAAGTATAAAAAATCTTCACAAGAAGCACCAAGATTAGTAAAAATAACCATAATAAAACTGAGAATTGTTATTCACTGAGACACTATAAGTTGAAAATCAAGCAACAAATGAGAAAATTTACAACTCATAAGAGATGAGAATACAGAATAGTAAAAATTCCAATAAAGGAATTTAAATTAAAACAAAAATCTCATGGAAAAGTGAGCAAAAGAATTGAGTAAGCCCTTTTCCACAGGTGGAAGCAGAAATGACCAATAAACATTTGAGAATGTTAAATGACATTAAGAACCAAATTAGAACTGAAATGCGACAAGTTGTCCCTCCCATCTAATGTGTACCAATAAAAACTCTTCTACATTTTTGGTAGCTGGGCTGATTTTTATAATCTTTTTTAAAAATGAATGTAGGGGCCAGCATTGTGGCACTGTGGGTTAAACTGCTGCCTGCAATGCTGGCATCCCATATAGGTTCTGGCTTGAGACCTGGATGCTCCACTTTCAATCCAGCTCCTTGCTAATATGCCTGGGAAAGAAGCAGCAGATGTCCGAAGTGCTTGTGCCCCTGCATACACATGGGAGATCTAGATGGAGTTACAGGCACCTGGCTTCAGCCTGGCCCAGCCCAGTCCTTTGAGGCAATTTGGGGAATTAGTAGATGGAAGATTCTCTCTCTCGCTTGCTCTCTCTCTCCAATTCTCTCTTTCTGAGACTGCCTTTAAATGTAAAAAATATTTTTAAATGCATAATATCTACTGAGCAGGAAGTTAACATGTCCTAAAATCCAACAACTTCACACCTAGGCAAATACACCCTCAAGAAATCCCCAACATAGACACATAGAAAGGAATGCTTAGAGATATACCAAGTGTCACTAAACTAGAAACCACGTAAATGTCTAATAGAATAAATAATGATAAATCAATTTAAATTAGTGTTTTAGCATTGAATGAATTAGGACTTTATACAAAAACATTCTAGAAGATGAAGATCATTTTTTAAGTTTTATTTTTTTAACTTTTATTTAATGAATATAAATTTCCAAAGTACAGCTTATGGGTTACAATGGCTTTTCCCCTCCCTAACTTCCCTCCCACCCACAACCCTCCCCTCTCCTGCTCCCTCTCCCCTTCCATTCACATCAAGATTCATTTTCAATTCTCTTTATATACAGAAGATCAATTTAGCATATATTAAGTAAATATTTCAACAGTTTGCTCCCACACAGAAACACAAAGTGTAAAATACTCTTTCAGTACTAGTTATAGCATTAAATCACATTGAACAACACAGTAAGGGCAGAGATCCTACATGAGGACTAAGTACACAGTGACTCCTGTTGTTGACTTAACAAATTGACACCCTTGTTTATGGCGTCAGTAATCTCCCTAGGCTCTTGTCATGAGTTGCCAAGGCTATGGTAGCCTTTTGATTTCACCGACTCTGATCTTATTTAGACAAGGCCATGGTCAAAGTGGAAGTTCTCTCCTCCCTTCAGAGAAAGGTACCTCCTCTGATGACTGTTCTTTCCACTGGGACCTCACTCGCAGAGATCTTCCATTTAGGGTGTTTTGTTTTGTTTTGTTTGTTTGTTTGTTTGCCACAGTGTCTTGGTTTCCATACCTAAAATACTCACCACATGGGCTCTTCAGCCAGATCCGAATGCCTTAAGGGCTGATTCTGAGGCCAGAGTACTGTTTAGGACATCTTCCATTCTATGAGTCTGCTGTGTATCCTGCTTCCCATGTTGGATCGTTCTCTCCTTTTTAATGCTATCAGTTAGTATTAGCAGGTACTAGTCTTGTTTATGTGCTCCCTTTGACTCTTAGTCCTATCAGTATGATCAACTGTGAACTGAAACTGATCACTTGGACTAGTGAAATGGCATTGGTACATGCCACCTTGATGGGATTGAATTGGAATCCCCTGGCACATTTCTAACTCCACCATTTGGGGCGAGTCAGCTTGAGCATGTCCCAAATTGTACATCTCCTCCCTCTATTATTCCCACCCTTATATTTAACAAGATCACTTTTCAGTTAAATTTAAACACCTAAGAATAATTGTGTGTTAGTTATAGAGGTCAACCAATAGTATTAAGTAGGACAAAAAAAAAATAAAAGGGATAAAGTATTAAGTTGTTCATCAACAGTCAGGGCAAGGGCTGATCAAGTCACTGTTTCTCATAGTGTCCCTTTCACTTCAACAGGTTAACAGGTTTCCTTTTTGGCGCTTGGTTAGTTGTCACCGATCAGGGAGAACATATAATATTTGTCCCTTTGGGACTGGCTTAATTCACTCAGCATGATGTTTTCCAGATTCTTCCATCTTGTTGCAAATGACCAGGTTTCGTTGTTTTTGACTGCTGTATAGTATTCTAAAGAGTACATATCCCATAATTTCTTTATCCAGTCTACTGTTGATGGGCATTTGGGTTGGTTCCACGTCTTAGCTATTGTGAATTGAGCTGCAATAAACATTAAGGTGCAGACAGCTTGTTTGTTTGCCAATTTCATTTCCTTTGGGTAAATTCCAAGGAGTGGAATGGCTGGGTTGTATGGTAGGGTTATATTCAGGTTTCTGAGGAATCTCCAGACTGACTTCCATAGTGGCTTAACCAGTTTGCATTCCCACCAACAGTGGGTTAGTGTCCCTTTTTCCCCACATCCTCTGCAGCATCTGTTGTTGGTAGATTTCTGAGTGTGAACCATTCTAACCGGGGTGAGGTGAAACCTCATTGTGGTTTTGATTTGCATTTCCCTGATTGCTAGTGATCCTGAACCTTTTTTCATGTATCTGTAAACTATTTTATTTATTTGAAAGGCAAAGTGACAAAGAGAAGAAGAGACAGAGATCTTACATCAATTAGTTTACCTCCAAAATCGTCGCAATGGTTGGTGCTGGGCCAGGCTGAAGCCAGGAGCCTAAAACGCTATCTAGACCTTCCAGTTGAGTGGCAGGGATACTTGAGCCAGCTTCTGCTGCTTTCCCAGATGCATTTGCAGAGAGCTAGACTTAAAGCTGAGTAGACAGGACACAACCTGGCACTCTGATAAAGGATGCTAGCCTTGAAGGTGGTGGCTTAACCCGCTGAACCATAAGGTTGACCCCTAAGAGCATATTTTGAGCAATAAAAATGAGAATACAGAAACATATATATATATATATGTGTGTGTGTTTTGTACTAGAAATCTATAGAAATATATATATAGAAATATATATAGATATATCTATATATCTATATATATATATATATAGAAGGATTTTTAGTACAAAAGCTTTTTTAAAAATAT
This sequence comes from Oryctolagus cuniculus, assembly GCF_964237555.1. Lineage (NCBI taxonomy): Eukaryota > Metazoa > Chordata > Mammalia > Lagomorpha > Leporidae > Oryctolagus > Oryctolagus cuniculus. The sequence goes on along the minus strand of NC_091437.1, from coordinate 104,557,505 downwards.
TTATTTTAGCTATTTGAAATGCAGAGTTACAAAGAGAGGTAGAGCCAGAGAGAGAGAGAGAGGTCTTCCATCTGCTGGTTCACTCCACAAATGGCCACAATGGCCAGAGCTGAGCTGATCTGAAGCCAGAAGTGAGGAGCCATGAGCTTCTTCCAGGTCTCCCATGTTGGTGCAAGGGCCCAAGGATTTGAGCCATTTCCTACTGCTTTCCCAGGGAATAGCAGAGAGCTGGATCAGAAGTGGAGTAGCCATGACTTAAACCGGCACCCATATGGGATGCTGATGCTACAGGCTGAGGTTTTAACTTGCTGTGCCATAGCACTGGCTCCTTTTCTATATAAGCTTTAGGAACATACACATATAAGGTAAAACTAAGGGAAATCAAAGGAATGACAAGCTGCAAATTCAGTTTATTGTTATTTCTGAAGATGGAGAGACAATAGAGTAAGTGTAGGGGAAAATAGGAGCTCCAAAGATAATGGGTAATTGTCTGATTCCTAAACTGATGGTAGTTGCACAGATGCTTTTATATTATCTTTCATATCTACACACAGTATATATATTCCTCTTAATGTACTCAACAGTAAGTAAAAATATGAAAGCGACAGAAAAGAAGATATTAACATCTGTGTCTATTTTGTTTACAGTTCATTATTCAGTACACATTTTGTGTGAGTCTATGGAAACTGTTATAAAAATAAATTGGACTCTAAAACCAAATTCTATATTTATTACTTTGTGTCTGTTTTACAGGGTTCACATATTGGTTAGAAACAACATAATAATAAAAGAAATTCAAGATTCTCCTCCTACTCCATTGTGTCTAAATAGTGATTGATAAGATGTTGCTGTTAGTGAGGACTTGCAGAAAGCAGAACAGTATTGTTTTGTGCCTTTTGCATCACCTGTTACCAATAGGTTTTATTACAAAAGAAAGGAACCAGTAAAGTATAGTGAACTGTGTAGTGTAATAAATATCCTGTATCCCTTGAAGTTTGCTAACAGTTTTATTGAGCTTTGACAATTGATTTTTTTTGCTAATTTTGTAAAATGTTTTTCTTTCTCTACCTTTCAAGACATATAGGAGCAAACTACATATTATATACCAAAAGTAAAAAGAGATTCACCCAGCTGTGTGACCTCAGGCAAAGTCATTAGTCACCATGAGTTTCAATTTTTTATTTGTGAAATCAGAAGGATGGACATAAGCTCCAAATTCTTTTTCTATGAGAATAACCCATGAAAATGGAAAGCCTTGCACAGATACACCATTTTTTACAATTACAAATGTGCAAGCTATGTTCTGTTATAGACAAGGCAAAGCAGCAAATGAGTTTCCGTAGTGTTAACTGCATTGCAGCAGTTTAGAGTGAACAGTAGGGTACCTTTATTACAGATATTTGTGAACATGAAGAAGCACTGGAGTTCTTGTTCCCATGGAAATATAATCTCGGTTAAAATTCTATACTCATCTTGTTGACACTGTTTACAAATGTCCAGGAATCAAGAATGACACTGGGAAATCTGCTTAGCTTGCTATGCTGTATGCTTTCCTGGGCTGCATTAATTCGGCCCTAGTTAATCAGAAAGGCACATCACTGTTGCTTCCATACTATTTTCAAATTATTATTTTTAAAAGATTTATTTATTTATTTGAAAGTCAGAATTACACAGAGATAGGAGAGACAGAGAAAGAGAGAAGAAGAAGCAGAGAGAGACAGAGAGAGAGATAGGTTCTCCATCTGATGGTTTACTCCCCAGATGGCCACAACAGCCTAAGTTGCACCTATCTGAAGCCGCCAATATGAAGCCATGAGCCTCCTCAAGGCCTCCCATGTGGGTGCAAGAGCCCAAGGACTTGGGCCGTCCTCCACTGCTTTCCCAGGCCATAGCAGAGAGCTGGAAGTGGAGCAGCCGGGACTTGAACCCATATGGGATGCTGGCACTGCAGGCAACGGCTTTACCTGCTATGCTGCAGCAAATGCCCCTATTTTCAAATTACATACTCTAAACTGTACACTGAGCACTGAATCAGAATTTCCCAGGGTGTGGCCCAGGCACACGTACTGCTTTGGATGATGCGTAGTGGAAACATTGATTTAATGACATTCAGCTTCCAGACATGATCTGCTTTGGATGAAACAGTATCTAGTATTAAGCCATTTTCTGCAGGAGCGGCCCAGAACTCATTTTTGCCATTTGTTGAACATTTCCACAAAAACAGGATAGAATAACAGTGAGTAGGTTGAGAAGTTGGAACTTGAATCATAACAAGAATGATTTCCCCATCTACTAGGACATGTTTTCAAGGAAAAATGTAAACATTTACTGAAATGCAAATTCAAAGTTTGGTACTTTTATTGCCTATAGGATAATAAAAGGAGCTAAGATATGTTTGATGACTATACAGGTCCAAGTTCTATTCTAATATTTTTTAAAGATTTATTTATTTATTTGAAAGGCAGAGTTACACACAGGCAGAGGCAGGGAGGGAGTGAAAGAGAAAGATCCTCCATCCTCTGGTTCACTCCTCAATTGGCCGCAATGGCCGGAGCTGCACTGATCCAAAGCCAGAAGCCAGGAGCTGCCTCTGGGTCTCCCACACGAGTGCAGGGGCCCAAGGACCTGGGCCATCCTCCACTGCTCTCCCAGGCCACAGCAGAGAGCTGGCTCAGAAGAGGAGCAGCCAGGGCTAGAACCAGCACCCATATGGGATGCTGGTGCCGCAGGCGGATTAACCTACTGTGCCATGGCGCCGGTCCCTAAATATTAATACATTATTTTTAATCAGTGTTAGTTGATTCTCCATTACAAGATGAAGAAATGGAGGCTAACAGATATTAAGATAATTTCCAGGGGCTGGCACTGTGGCATAGCAGTTAAAGCTGCCATCTGCAATGCTGGCATTCCATATGGGCTCCGGTTGGTTCCTGTCCTGGCTGCTCCACTTCCAATCCAGCTCTCTGCTATGGCCTGGGAAAGCAGTAGAAGATGGCCCAGGTCTCTGCACCCCCATGGGAGACCCAGAAGAAGCTCCTGGCTCCTGGCTACGGATCAGTGCAGCTCTGGTCATTGCAGCCAACTGGGAAACGAACCAGTGGATGGAAAACCTCTCTCTCTCTCTTTCTGCCTCTGCCTCTCTGTAACTTCACCTTTCAAGTAAATAAATAAAAAAAAAACTTAAAAACTTAAAAAAATACTTTCCAAAGTTCTTGGAACTAATAATTAGCAAAACCGTGAAGCTTAAAACTGATTTTAAGATTGCGAATTTTGCTAAATATGATGTTGATTTGGTCACTCACTGGTTTTTTTGTTTGTTTGTTTGTTTGTTTTTGGACAGGCAGAGTTAGACAGTGAGAGAGAGAAACAGAGAAAAAGGTCTTCCTTTTCTGTTGGTTCACCCCTGAAATGGCCGCCACGGCCAGTGTGCTGCGCCGATCCAAAGCCAGGAGCCAGGTGCTTCTCCTGGTCTCCCATGTGGGTGCAGGGCCCAAGCACTTGGGCCATCCTCCACTGCACTCCCTGGCCACAGCAGAGAGCTGGCCTGGAAGAGGAGCAACCGGGACAGAATCCGGCGCCCCAACCAGGACCAGAACCCCAGGGTGCTGGCACCGCAGGCGGAGGATTAGCCAAGAGAGCTGTGCCGCCGTCACTCAGTGTTTATTAGCATTGTATGATCAATAGGGAAGGAATGCTTCATTCCTTATTGCCAATATAATGCAGCTAGTATTATAGAAAGTGGACAATAGAGATGTTCTTGTTCTTAAGGCATCTCAAGAAAGAGAAGAAAATTCTAGTAAGGAAGTATAAAAGGAGCTGTCATACTCCCTACACTGTATGTGGAAATGAAGTGGCATTCTAAGATAGTCTAGTTTTCCTACTATTTTGATGTAGGAGCAGGCAAGAGTTGCTAACAAATATGGGAAGGTAATAAAGGAAGAATAGCATGTAGGACTTTGAGTGAAAAAAAAATCAGTTAAGGAGGGCCTTAGTTTGTGAGAGATATGTTAGTATCTACAGCCCGTATGGACAGAAGGAAAGAATTAAGCCCCATTATTCTGTGTGAAATCTGTCAATCATTGTACCAAAAGGCAAGAAAACATGACCTATGTGTAATAAGAAAAATCAAGTACCCAGCATACTATAAATAAGATCTGTTTTTGTACAAGTCATTAAACAAGCGTCATCACCAGCATCCATTGGTTAAGTTTTTGTCTACCAATTGTGACTTTCTTCTAAAGAGTTAAATATACATGTAATAGGTGTCCTCCTATTCCCACAACAAGCTCAGTCAGTTGTCTGACTCATTAACATTATTTAATGCATCTCTTTGGGGTTCCTAGTATAGATGAGTGGAGCAGTAATAAATCATGGACTTTTCAGAGTGAAAGATACAGGCATCAACAGCCTCAATTTACAGATGAGAAAATTCATTTCAGAAAAAGTGAATGGTTTCATGATGGCCACAATAGCTGTTAGTGGCAGAGCTATGTTTAAAAGACTAATAATTCCTACTCTAGAGGTATTTTGTTTATTTCAGGGCTTTTCTCTTTTTTTTAACTTTTATTTAATGAATATAAATTTCCAAAGTACGGCTTATGGATTACAATGGCTTCCCCCCCATAACGTCCCTCCCACCCACAACCCTCCCCTTTCCCACTCCCTCTCCCCTTCATTCACATCAAGATTCATTTTCAATTCTCTTTATATACAGAAGATCAGTTTAGCATACATTAAGTAAAGATTTCAACAGTTTGCTCCCACACAGAAACATAAAGTGAAAAATAATAGATGATTTTTTAAATGATAATGAAATCAGATCAGACCTATTGTCATGTTTAATCCCAGTGAGAGTCAAGTTGGGAATTGATAATTTCTTCTTCTTTTTTTTTTTTTTTTTTTACAGAAGATCCGTTTAGTATACATTAAGTAAAGATTTCAACAGTGTGCACCCCCATAGAAACACAAAGTGAAATATACTGTTTGAGTACTAGTTATAGCATTAAGTCTCAATGTACAGCACATTAAGGACAGAGATCCTACATGAGGATTTCAGGGATTTTCAATGTCTGTTCAATACAGCTTAGAATCAGTTGCACAAGAATGAAATGCTTCCTGAGTTTGGTTTAGCTGCTGCCTCTGCTGAGAGTTGAACGTGTTAACTACAGCCAACTATCAAGGTGCTCTTGCCATCAGAGAACATTTCTGCTACTGGTGTAAAACAGAGTAAAACATACATCTTCAGGTAAGGATTGGTCAGTAATTGGTCCTCCTTGGCATAACAACTTCAACAAATATGATGTTTTTAAAAAATGTATTTATTTATGTACTTTCATTTTATTTGAAATGGAGGGGGGAAGAGAGAGAAGAGAAAGTGTTTTATTTTCCAGTTGCTGATTCACTCCCATAGCCCACAACAGCCATCTTTGGGCCAGACCAAAACAGGAACTCATGGTCTCCCACTTAGGTGACAGGGACTCAGGTACTTGAATGATCACCTGTTGCCTCTCAGATTTTGCTTTAGCAGGAAGTGGAGGAGCTTAGACTCAAACCAGGCACTGTGGTACGGGATGTGGGCTTCCTGAGTGGCCTGTTGAACACTCTGTCCAATACCCACCCTAACAAATCTTGATTTTAGTTTAAAATTTATTTAAGTTATGCAGGTTTTATGTATTTCATATATAGAAATTTAGGAACATAGTGATACTCCATGCCTCAACCTTTCTTCCTCCTCCTTCTCCCATTCCCACTCTTAGCTTTTACAAAGATCTATTTTTAGTTTACTTAATGATCATAAAGTTGACCCTACACTAAATAAAAGAGTTAAACAAATAGTATGAAGAAAAAACACTGTTCCTCAACAGAAGAGACAAGAGCTGTAAACATCGAATCTCAAAATGTCCATTCCACTCCAATACATTACAACGAGTCTAATTTTAATTTGAATTCTCTATTTGTGATTTCTGCAGTAACATCACCATGTGTAAACTTTCATGCTGTATGTGTTCTAGTGTTATCATCCACAAATCTCATATTGAAACAAGTAGTGAAAAATGTCTGCAGGATTTACATTATACCCCATTATCTTTGAGTATTAGTTTTAGATAACAATAAAATTAAATATTTTTATAATTTTTAAAGATCGTATTTATTTGAGAGGTAGAAGTACAGACACAGAGAGGTAGAGACAGAAAGGTCTCCCATTCTCTGGTTCACTCCCCAAATGACCGCAACAGCCAGAGCTGGTCCAATCTGAAGCCAAGAGCCAGGAGCTTCTTTTGGGTTTCCCATGTGGGTGCAGGGGCCCAAGCACTTGGGCCATCTTCCATTACTATTGCAGGCCCTTACCAGATGGCTGAATTGGAAGAGGAGCACGAACCCACACCCATATGGGATTCCAGCACTGTAGGCAGAGACAGCCTACTCTGCCACAGTGCTGGCCCTGAAATTAAATATTGAAGGCTCAACTGCAACATACTGAAAGTTGACATTCTTCAGAACTATGGTACTCTTTTGCAGGCTATAGTACATTATCTGAATCAGAATCAAATGTCTTTTCATATAACTTGTTGGCCATTTGGAGAAATGTCTACTCAAATCATTTTTGCATTGTAATGGAGTTACTGGGTTTTTAAAATATAATTGTTCTCTAGGCCAGCGCCGCGGCTCACTAGGCTAATCCTCCGCCTTGTGGCGCTGGCACCCCGGGTTCTAGTCCCGGTCGGGGCGCCGGATTCTGTCCCGGTTGCCCCTCTTCCAGAAGTACTTGGGCCCTGCACCCCACGGGCTCCTGCCATCGGATCAGTGCGGTGCGCCAGCCTCAGCGCGCCAGCCGCGGCGACCATTGGAGGGTGAACCAACAGCAAAGGAAGACCTTTCTCTCTGTCTCTCTCTCTCACTGTCCACTCTGTCCTGTCAAAATATATATATATATATATATATAATTGTTCTCAATAATATATTGTGGATATTAACCCCTTATCAAATATGTGGTATGCAAGTATATTCTCATATTCCCTGGGTTGCCTTTCTGTTATAATCTGTTGATCATTTCCTTTGCTGTGAAGAAAGCTTTCATTTTGAAGTAGTCCCACTTGTCTATTTTTACTTTTGCTGTTTGTAAGTGTTTGGTGTCATATCCATGTAGTCATGGGTGGCACAAGCCCATGTGCTTGAGTCATCCTCTGCTGTCTCCCAGGGTGTGCACTAACTGGAAGCTGGATCAGAAGCATGGAGTAGCCAGGACTCAAAGCAGGCACTTTGAAGTAAGGTGTGGTCATCTCAAGAAGCAGCTTTATCCACCATACCTGTCAAATCTGCTCTGTTTCAATTTAGTTTCATGTTAATGTCTCTAATCCATTTTGATTCTTAAGTGTGATGCAAGATAAGACTTCAACTTCATTTTGGTCATCACCATTTTCTGAAGAGACTATTTTTCCTCATTGTGTACTCTTGTCTCTTGTGCAGATCAGTTGACAATATACACTTGGGTTTTATTGCGACATTTCCATTCTGTTCCATTGTTAATATGTTAATGTACAATATGAATCTAATTACTGTAGCTTTGTAATATATTTTGTAACCAGGGAATGGTCATGCATCCAGCTTTGTTGTTTTTAAGTTTGCTTTGGTTATTCAGTGTCTTTGGTGGCCCACATGAACTTCAAGCTCCATTTTTTTCTAGTTTAAAAATACATTGGTATTTTGACAGGGACTACACTAAATCTGTAGATCACTTTTGCAATCCTAATAATATTAACTTCCAGTTCTTAATTAAAGGAAACCTTTACATTTACGAGTGACTTTAATTGCTTTCATCAGTGTTTTTGTTTTCAGTGTATAATTTTCATTTCTTTGGTTAAATTTATTCTTAAGTATCTATTATTCTTTATGATATTGTGAGACAGTACTGAGTTTCATTTTTAGATATTTCATTTTTAGTAAATATAAGTGCAACTGATTTTTGTGTGTTCATTTTATATCCTAAAATGTTACTGGGTTTATTAGCTCTAATAAATGTATGTAGTCTTTAGGGTTTACTATATATAAGATCACATCATCTGAAAGAAAAATTTTACTTCTTCCTTTCCAATTTGTATAGCATAATTTCTGTGCCTAGTACTTGGTACTATTTTGAGTAGAAATAGGTATCCTTGTCTTGTTTATGATCTTAAAGGAAAAGCTGTTTCTCATTATTGAATATGATGTTATCTATGGATTTTTTATTGCAAACCAAACAATGAAATATCATCTTATATCTATTAGAAAAAGAAAAGGAAGTAAGTGTTGACCAGGATATGGAAACAGTGGAATCCTACACTGAAGGTAGGAATGTAAAATGGTGAGGTCACTATGGAAAACAGTATAAGAGTCGGAGAACTCAAGGGGCTTCCATAGCCTTGGAAACTCATGACTGGAGCATAGGGAGATTACTGATGCCATAAACAGGAGTGTCAATTGGTAAAGTCAACAACAGGAGTCACTGTGCACTTACTCCTCATGTAGGATCTCTGTCCTTAATGTGCTGTACATTGAGACTTAATGCTATAACGAGTACTCAAACAATATATTTCACTTTGTGTTTCTATGGGGGTGCACACTGTTGAAATCTTTACTTAATGTATACTAAACTGATCTTCTGTAAAAAAAAAAAAAAAAAAAAAAAAAAAAAAAAGAAGAAATTATCAATTCCCAACTTGACTCTCACTGGGATTAAACATGACAATAGGTCTGATCTGATTTCATTATCATTTAAAAAATCATCTATTATTTTTCACTTTATGTTTCTGTGTGGGAGCAAACTGTTGAAATCTTTACTTAATGTATGCTAAACTGATCTTCTGTATATAAAGAGAATCGAAAATGAATCTTGATGTGAATGGAAGGGGAGAGGGAGTGGGAAAGGGGAGGGTTGCGGGTGGGAGGGACGTTATGGGGGTGGGAGGAAGCCATTGTAATCCATAAGCCGTACTTTGGAAATTTATATTCATTAAATAAAAGTTAAAAAAAAAAGTAGAACTGTTAAATAATCTAACCATCTCACATTTGGGAATATATTCAAAAGAATCGGAGTTAGTATAGTAAACAGACATCTGTACTCTCAAATTGATTACAGCATAATTCACTGTAGTCAGTATATGTAAACAACCTGAAAGTTCATAAATGGATGAATGTATAGGAAAATGTGGTATATCTACACGATGTAATATTACTCAGGTTTTTAAAAGAAGGATATCTACCCACATGTGAAAAAAATAAATGAAATTTAAGGATTTTATATTAAGTTAAATAAGCCAATCATAGAAGGGAAAATAATACATGATTTTATTTATGTATGATGTCTAAAATATTAAAACTCTTATAATGCAGAATAGTGGTTGCCAGAATAAGAGAGATCTGGAAGACTGATGTTCAACAAGTGTAAAGTTTCAGTTATGCAAGATGTACAAGTTCTCCAAATCTGATGTGCAGCTTTGTGCCATTAGTTGATAGCATCTTACTATACTCATTTAAAAGTCTGAGTTAACTTTATGTTAAATGTTCCTAACACAATTTATTTTAAAAAAGTGATTTCAATGTATCCACATAATTACACACAATGGTTTCCTACTTCTAAGAATCTGAGTTCAGGCTGGCGCCGCGGCTCAATAGGCTAATCCTCCACCTGCAGCACTGGCACACCGGGTTCTAGTCCTGGTAGGGGCGCCGGATTCTGTCCCGGTTGCCCCTCTGCCAGGCCAGCTCTCTGCTGTGGCCCAGGAGTGCAGTGAAGGATGGCCCAAGTGCTTGGGCCCTGCACCCCATGGGAGACCAGGAGAAGCACCTGGCTCCTGCCTTCGGATCAGCGCTGTGCGCCGGCCACAGCGTGCCGGCCGCGGTGGCCATTGGAGGGTGAACCAATGGCAAAAGGAAGACCTTTCTCTTTGTCTCTCTCTCTCACTGTCCACTCTGCCTGTCAAAAAAAAAAAAAAAAAAAAAAAAGAGAATCTGAGTTCAATTGTTACAGAGATTTTGTTTTATAATGATAAAACATACGTAATTAAAATTCATCATATATTTATTTTAGATATACATTTCAATGCTATTAAGTATAATCGTATTGTCCAGCCATCTCTATCATCCATCTTTAGAACTTTTTCAACTTTCCAACTGAAACTTCATGTCCACTAGATACTAAACTCCCAGATGCTTCTTCCCCTGAACTCCTGGTACCCACCTTTTTACTTTCTACTTCTACGAATTTGACTCTGCTATGGACTTGGAAACATATAGTATTTGTATGATATTTGCCCTTTTGTGACTGGCTTAATTCATTCACCACAATGTCTTTAAGATTTATTAGTATTGTAGCATGTTTCAGGAATCCCTTCCTTTTTAAGGATCATCAGTATCCCAGTATACGTATATACTGTATTTTGTTTATTTATTCATCTGTGGACAGTTGGGTTGCTTCTACCCTTTGGCTATTGTTAATAATCCTGTGTACAAATATTTCTTTAAGTGTCTGCTTTCACTTTTTCTTAATATACAAGCACACTCATAAATAGAAGCTCTGGATCCTTTGGTCATTATATTTTTAATGTCTTCAAGAAACTCCGATATTCTTTTCTGTGGTGACTGTACCACTTTATGATCTCATCAACAATGTAGAAGTGTTCATATTTCCTCACTTCTTTACCTAAATTTATTTCATGTTTAATAATGGCTACCCTTGAAGTGGTAACACTTTGGGTTTTCAATTTGTGTTTTCCTAACAATTTTTGATGTTGAGCATCCTTTCATGTGTTCATTGGCATCTTGTGGATATTCCTTGGATAAATATTTATTCAAATTCTTTGACCATTTTTGAATTGACTAGCTTGAGTTTGTTGTTGTTGTTGATATATAAAAGCTCTCTTCATATATTTTTGCTATTAATCCCTTATGAAACGCATGATGTTTCAAACACTTTCTTCCATTCTGCCTGTTGTCTTCTCATTCTGTTGATAGTGTCCTTTGATATATAAAAGTTTTAAGAAGTCTAATTTATCTAAACATACAATTTGTGGTTTGCTGCATACAGTTTTTGGTGTCATAACCAACAAATCTTTACCAAATTCAATGTTATAAAGATTTTTCTTTTATGTTTTTTCCTTAGAATCTAAGATTATTATAAATTTAGCTTTCACATTAAGGTCTTTGATTCAGTTTGAGTTAATTTTTAAAGTAGTATAATGAAAGTGTCCAGCTTTGTTTTTTTACAGCATATATTCACCTTTTCCAGCATGATTTGTTAAAGAAATTGTGCTTGCCACACTGAATGATCCGAGTACACTTGATGGAAGGTTTTATTCCCAGGGTGTCTATTCTCTTCCAGTTCTCTAAGTATCAATCATTATAGCAAACACCACATCATTTTAATTTCTGTGGATTTATCATTGAAATCAATGAATTTGAAACCTCTAACTTCGCTTTTTTATAAAGATTATTTGGGCTATTCTCTATGGATTTTAGGATGCAATTTTCTATTTCTGCAAAAAATGGCATTGGTTTTTTGATAAGGATTACATTGAATGTGTAGGCTTGTTTCACATACTAATGCCATGGTAACAACATTAACTCTAACAACAATGGAAGATTACTTTCTACTTATTGAAGTTATCTTCAATGTATTTTAATAATATTTTAGTTTTCAGTTGCAAATATTTTGCCTATTTGGTTAAGTATATTCCTGAATTTTAAAATTTTTAATGCCACTGTAAATTATATTGTTTCTTGATTTCTTTTTTGTATTGTTAGTATACAGGAATATCAAGGATTTTTTGAGTATAGATTTTACATTCTTTGACTTTCCTGAATATATTTATTAGTGCTAAAAGGTTACACGTGTCTAATCTTTAAAGATTTCTACATATAATAGTACATCACCTGTAAACATGTAATTTCACTTCTTCCCTTCCAATTTTGGTTTTCTTCTTTATTTTTCTTGTATAGTTCTCTAGCTAGGACTTCCATAGTACATTAAGTAAGATGCTTTGTTTCAGGTGTTAATAGAAGAGCTTTTAGTCTTCCACTATTACTTATTATATTTGCTGGGGGCTGCCTGGGCACCATCTTGTTACTCTCTTGAGGAGAGATGGGAACATTGTGCCTGCATACCTTGTAAGGCCAAGGATATCATTGATCTCTTGAGGAGAGAGACAGGAATATCATGTCTGCATTCCTCAGAAGGCCAAGGATGCTGGGATCAGTTCTTTTGTGCCTTAAGTTGTGGAAAGGCTCACTCCACAGTGAACCTTGGACGTCTTGTTTCAGAGTAAAGGGTTTATTGGTCTCATGAGATGTTCCTCTCTTCTTCATGAGACATAGACTAAGACAAACAGGCAAGGGTCTGTTGGTCTCACAAGGTATTCCGCTCCTTGTGAGAGATGGCCTGATGCACAAAGCCACATAGGCAAAATTGTGCTGATGTAAACAAATATATACTTGGCTGATGCAGCAAGGTTGCATGTTATCTGGAGAGAGTAAAAGCCACAGGGAGAGGCAAAGAGATGTTCTTTCTCTGCTCACAGAGAAGCTCCCTCTGCCCCTCCCTCCCAGCTTTTCCACTGTCTTTTGTCTGTGTCTTTATTCATTGCACTCTGTCCCCTCTTCACCCTGGAAAAGTTGCTGAGTAGGTCTCAGCAATATTGTTATAGTTTTTATATACCTGGCCTTTATTAAGTTGAAGTGGTGTCTTTTACTGTAGGAATTCAGACTTCCACAGGAAGGGGCTGACACTGTGGCAGCAGGATAAGCTGATGCCTGTGATGCCAGCAGCCAATATCAGAGTGCTGGTTGAAGTCTCAGTCACATGGGAGACCCAGAAGGAGTTTGCACCTCCTAGTCGCAGCTGACAACCTGGTCCTGCCCTTGCCATGATGGCCATTTGGGGAGTAAACCAGCAGATGGAAGCTTTCTCCCTATCATTCTGTCTTTTAAATAAATAAATAAATAAATATTTAATAGAGTATTCCAAGGGAGGAACAATTCCAACAGGATACTTGGTTTTGATTCCACTGAACTGAAACCTGAGACACCTGTCTGTGTTCAATGCATGATTAAGAGAGAGAGCTGATATACATTGTTTTGGCTTCAATCCTCTCGCAGTTGGCCTCCAGAATAAAATGTAGTCTCCCATTGCATACAAACCCACTTCTGCCTCTGTTCTCTTCCTAGAAGTTCCATTTTTATCTTTTCTATATGGTAATTCAACTTTTGTTCTTGGAGGTATATCTGAGTAACACTTTCTCTGAGAAAGTGATGATATGCTTGTTTATTTTCCACTTAAAGAAGAAAGAAAACCTCCATCAGATATATCCTTGTTTTAATTGTCAGAGACATTTGTAAGTTATGCCAAAGTTTTCACTTGTTATACAGAATTGTACGTTATTCTTTCTTTTTTAAATTTTTGTGATAACATTTTAGGTTTATTTTATATTCACAGGCTTTATGTTCCATTAAATAAAGAGCTCAACAAGTAAAAACTAGAAAGACCATTGTTCAGCAGGAATACATACACGGGCTATAAACAATAAGCAAATCTCAAGATGTCAATCTCACTCATAAGCATGAATTTGTACTCTACATATTAGCTACCGCAAATCAACTTGTCTTTTTTTGTGTGGCTAATATCACTAAGCAAATTGTGTATTTGCTTCTATTCCTATTTAGAGTATAAATTCCTTGATGTCAGGGACAGTGAAATATATTTCCCATTATTAGTTTAAATGTTATATGGAGACAGCAAGAACTCAGAACTCAAAAGAAAATTATGTGGTCCTCTTTCTTATTTTTCTAGCATATTCTCTTCTTGGCCTATACACAGATGATTAGTCTCCAACTCCCTATTCAATACAGCTCCTGTGTACTCATTCTTTCTTCCAATCCATTGTCCATACAGTTATTGTGTGTATGTGTATCATTAAACAACCCACAATATTGTTTTGAATATGCATTCAAATCCTGAATTCTATTTTGCCTCTGAAGTGTTTCACACAATTTTTTTGAATATATAGTTTGATCAGTATTTACTCATGTACATTGAATTCATTACTTTTGACGTATTGAAGTGTTTCACACAATTTTTTTGAATATATAGTTTGATCAGTATTTACTCATGTACATTGAATTCATTACTTTTGACGTATGTATTACAACTGAATACATGTGAATACTGAATACTAAGTTTTATCTGATAGACATTTATGTTTCTTTACTATTTGATGCAATACTGCCATAAATATCTTTGTATATATCTCAGTATGTTTTATATTGGATGGCAATTATTTATTTTCTTTTGTTTAAGGAAACATTCTTTTTTTCTTAATTTTTTTATTTGAAAAGCAGAGTTACAGAGAGAGGTGGAGAGATAGAGAGAGAGAAGAATCTTCCATCTGCTGATTCAATTCTCAAATGTCTTCAACAGACAAGACTGGGCCAAGCCAAAGCCAGGAGCCAGGAGTTTCATTCAGGATTTCCATGTGGGTGCAGGGTTCCATGTATTTGGACAAATCTTCCGCTGCTTTCCCAGGAACATTAACAGGGAACAGAACCCGAAGTAGAGCAGCCGGACTACAAATGGTGCTCACATAAGATACTGGCATTGTAGGTGATAGTTTAACCTGATAAGCCACAATGCTACCCCAGTAGTTATTTCTTTAAGTATCACTCAAAGAGAATAGAGAGACTTTTTCTTTCTAATATTTTTTTTACAAATTCCATCAAATTTAAAATGTTCCCATCAGCAGAGGGTAAAAGCAAGAGATCTTTTGAATTTACAAATGCAGTAGTTAACAAGGGTAGAGGAGGGTAGCACAAAGAACTCTCTCTCCCTTGATAACTAATACCCTCTAGAAGCAGCAATTCCAGCTCATCTTTCTTACTTTAAATTTTGATTGAATTTGATTAAAAGACAGGGATGAAGAGAAAGAGACAGATAAGAGAAAAAATAAGAAAAAACAGACACAAAGAGATTTTCCATCTGTTGGTTCATGTCCCAAACGACAGCAACAGCCAGGGCTGAGCCAGGCTGAAGCCAGGAGCTGGGTCTCCCATGTGGGTGGTAGGGACCCGAGTCCTGGAGTCATCACCTGTTGCCTCCCAAGGTGCGTATTAGCAGGAAGCTGGAATCAGAGATTGAGCTTGTACTCGAACCCAAGTACTCTGTTAAGATATGGGTGGCCCAAGTGGCATCTTACCCTCCCCAATCTTTCTTACTTAAAAACAATCTATTTCATAAAAAACTTCACAGAGGTGAAAGTCGTAGTAGCACAGATTTTTAGAATCATGTCATCCACTGGAGTATCAGCAGCTCCAAGATACCGAGCACTGAGAATGTGGCTGAGACTGAACACTTACATTTTCAATTTTATTCAATTTTAATTAACTTAAATTCAAAAATTGAATTTATTCACTTATTTAAAACCTTTAAGTATGTTTGAAACAACTTGAGTATGTGAATTGAGTATTTCAATTGAAAAATTTATGTAATCTAAATTTAGATCAAGTAGTTCCAATTAAATTTAGCATCTAAAATCAGATGTGCTGTAAGTATAATACGCATACCAAATTGTAAAGAAAAGAAATGTAAAATACCTCATTACTAATTCTGTGTATTGATTGCAAGGTAAAATGATACTATTTTGGATATATCACTTAAACTAATGTATTATTAAAGTAATTTCATTCATTTACTTTTTAGACATGGCTATGAGGAAACTTAAAATTACATTTTGAAAGAGCATCTTGGGGCGCGAGCTGTGGCATAGCAGGTAAAGCCACCGCCTGCAATGCCAGCATCCCATATGGGGGCAGGTTCAAGTCCTGGTTGCTCCACTTTGGATCCAGCTCTCTGCGGTGGCCTGAGAAAGCAGTAGAATATGGCCCAAGTCCACACACTCTCTGTGGGAGACCAGGAAGAAGCTCCTGGCTCCTGGCTTTGGATCGGCGCAGCTCCAGCCGCTGCAGCCAACTGGGGAGTGAACCAGTGAGTGGAAGACCTCTCTCTCTCTCTCTCTCTCTCTCTCTCTCTCTCTGCCTCTCCTTCTCTCTGTGTGTAACTCTGAGTTTCAAATGAAATACATAAATCTTAAAAAAAAAAAAAAAAGAAAGAGCATCTCATCAAAATAGCTCATTTTTCTTTTTTCCTTTTTTTTCAAAATCTATTTATTTATTGAAAAGACAAAGTTACAAAGAGGGAGAGACAGATCTTCCATCCACTGGTTCACTCCCCAAGTGGCTGCAACAACCAGGGCTGAGCCAGGCTGAAGCCAGGGAGCCAGGAGCTTCTTTGATTCTCCCATGTGGGTGGCAGGGGCCCAGGGACTTGGATCATATTCTGCTGCTTTTCCCAGGCCATTAGCAAAAGCTGAATTGGAAATGGAGCAGTCAGGACTCCATCCAGCATCCATATGGGATGAGGAGGTCACAGGCAGAGATTTTACCAGCTACACCACAATGCCAGCCCCCAAAATAACTCATTTTTCTAGTTAAGTAAACAATATTTAATGAAGTTAAGAGATTGGTCCAATATCACACAGCTGGCCTGAGTCAAGACTAACTGCTAGAACTTCTGACTTTCAGTCCAGTTCTCCTGGAATGTGCCTTCCTATGCTTCTCCACCAGCAGCTCTTTGCAGCCAAACTCTGACAACTGGTTATTCCTGGCTTTCCAAATATCTGAAAATCCCTCACTTGTGTTCACATGACAACACTTAAAAGGGGAATATTGTAGCATATCTCTGATTTTTAGCTTCATCAAACTGGAGCCCTAAGCTTGATTTCCATGGGAAGAAATGGGCAAAGGAGGCTAACCAAGCCTCCCATTGGCTAGCTTAACTAGTTCCCACCGTCTCTGTCATGTAGGTGTTTCCAGATGTTTGAAATCCGGTTATGGAGTGATTAGGGCAGGGAAATAGTGGCCCAGAGTGGAAAAGCCTGTATTAGCCCATTTTCCATTATAAAGAAAAGATGCTTAGGGTTGGGCATTTGACTCAGCAGTAAAGTCACTGCTTGGGAGACCAGCATCCCACATCTAAGCGCCTGGTTTGTTTAAGTCCTGGTTATTCTACTTCTGACCCAGCTTCCTGCTGCTGTTTGTTTCCTGCCACCCATGAGAGCAATCTGGGCAGAGTTCTGGGCCTCTGGCTCCAGCCTGGTCCAGCCCTGGCTGTTACAGGCCCTTGGGGAGTGAACCAATGAATGGAAGAATTCTCTCTCTCCTTCAAATAAAAAAATGTTAATGAATAAATAAAATTTTTTTTAAAAAATGTGATGAGTTTAATGAGCTCACAGTTCCAGATAGGCAAGAGCATGTGGATGCTATCAGTTCAGGTCTGATGAGGACCACATATGGCATCACAATACTGAGAGCACTTTTGAATGAAGGGATTGCATCTCAAAACAGGAAACCAGAGGGCAATACACAGTCAGGCTCACTCATAAAGCAAATCGCTCTCTTGAGAACTAACTCAGAATACAAACAGATCTACCTTAATTCTTTCCAAGGGCAGTGCTCCCATGACTAGAGGACCTCCCCCAGGCCCAAACTCTTTTTTTTTTTTTTTTTTTTTTTTATCTTTTATTTAATGAATATAAATTTCCAAAGTACGACTCATGGGTTACAATGGCTTCCCCCCCCATACCGTCCCTCCCACCAACAACCCTCCCCTTTCCCACTCCCTCTCCCCTTCCATTCACATCAAGATTCATTTTCGATTATCTTAATATACAGAAGATCAGCTTAGTATACCTTAAGTAAAGATTTCAACAGTTTGCTCCCACACAGAAACATAAAGTGAAAAATAATAGATGATTTTTTTAAAATGATGATGAAATCAGATCAGACCTATTGTCATGTTTAATCCCAGTGAGAGTCAAGTTGGGAATTGAAAATTTCTTTTTTTTTTTTTTTTTTTTTTTTTTTTACAGAAGATCAGTTTAGTGTACATTAAGTAAAGATTTCAGTCGTTTGCACCCCCATAGAAACACAAAGTGAAATATACTGTTTGGGTACTCGTTATAGCATTAAGCCTCAGTGTACAGCACGTTAAGGACCGAGATCCTACATGAGGAGTAAGTGCACAGTGACTCCTGTTGTTGACTTTACCAATTGACACTCCTGTTTATGGCATCAGTAATCTCCCTAAGCACCAGTTATGAGTTTCCAAGGCTATGGAAGCCCCTTGAGTTCTCCGACTCTTATCTTGTTTAGACACGGTCATAGTCAAAGTGGAGGTTCTCTCCTCCCTTCAGAGAAAGGCACCTCCCTCTTTGAAGACCTGTTCTTTCCACTGGGATCTCACTCACAGAGATCTTTTTGCCAGAGTGTCTTGGCTTTCCATGCCTGAAATACTCTCATGGGCTTTTCAGCCAGATCCGAGTGCCTTTAGGGCTGATTCTGAGGCCAGAGTGCTATTTAGGACATCCGCCATTCTATGAGTCTGCTGAGTATCTCACTTCCCATGTTGGATCACTCTCCCCTTTATTTATTCTATCGGTTGGTGTTAGCAGATACTAGACTTGTTTATGTGCTCCCTTTGACTCTTAGTCCTTTCATTATGATCAATTGTGAACTGAAATTGATCACTTGGAGTAGTGAGATGGCATTGGCACATGCCACCTTGATGGGATTGAATTGGAATCCCCTGGTATGTTTCCAACTCTACCAATTGGGGCAAGTCAGCCCGAGCATGTCCCAAATTATACATCTCTTCCCTCTCTTATTCCCACTCTTATGTTTAACAGGGATCACATTTCGGTTAATTTTCAACACTTAAGAATAACTGTGTGATAATTACAGAATTAAAACAGATGGATAGACCAATGGAACAGAATTGAAACACCAGAAATCAACCCAAACATCTACAGCCAACTTATATTTGATCAAGGATCTAAAACTAATTCCTGGAGCAAGGACAGTCTATTCAATAAATGGTGCTGGGAAAACTGGATTTCCACGTGCAGAAGCATGAAGCAAGACCCCTACCTTACACCTTACACAAAAATCCACTCAACGTGGATTAAAGACCTAAATCTTCGTCCTGACACCATTAAGTTATTAGAGAACATTGGAGAAACCCTTCAAGATATTGGCACAGGCAAAGAATTTCTGGAAAAGACCCGGGAGGCACAGACAGTCAAAGCCAAAATCAACTATTGGGATTGCATCAAATTGAGAAGTTTCTGTACTGCAAAAGAAACAGTCAGGAGAGTGAAGAGACAACCGACAGAATGGGAAAAAATATTTGCAAACTATGCAACAGATAAAGGGTTAATAACCAGAATCTACAAAGAGATCAAGAAACTCCACAAAAACAAAACCAACAACCCAATTAAGAGATGGGCCAAGGACTTCAATAGACATTTTTCAAAAGAGGAAATCCAAATGGCCAACAGGCACATGAAAAAATGTTCAAGGTCACTAGCAATCAGGGAAATGCAAATCAAAACCACAATGAGGTTTCACCTCACCCCGGTTAGAATGGCTCACATTCAGAAATCTACCAACAACAGATGCTGGCGAGGATGTGGGGAAAAAGGGACACTAACCCACTGTTGGTGGGAATGCAAACTGGTCAAGCCACTATGGAAATCAGTCTGGAGATTCCTCAGAAACCTGAATATAACCCTACCATTCGACCCAGCCATCCCACTCCTTGGAATTTACCCAAAGGAGTTTAAATTGATAAACAAAAAAGCGGTCTGCACCCTAATGTTTATTGCAGCACAATTCACAATAGCCAAGACCTGGAACCAACCTAAATGCCCATCAACGGTAGACTGGATAAAGAAATTATGGGATATGTATTCTTTAGAGTACTATACCGCAGTAAGAAACAACGAAATCCAGTCATTTGCAACAAAATGGAGGAATCTGGAACACATCATGCTGAGTGAAGTAAGCCAGTCCCAAAGGGACAAATACCATATGTTCTCCCTGATCGGTGACAACTGACTCAACACCAAAAAGGAAACCTCCTGAAGTGAAATGGACACTATGAGAAATGGTGACTTGATCAGCATAGCTCTGACTGCTAATGGACAACTTAATACATTATCCCTCATAGTATTTTTTTTTGTCTGTTCTACTTAATATGACTGGTTTAATTCTGTAATTATCACACAGGCCCAAACTCTTAAAAGGTCCATATCGCCTCTAAAAATTGCCACACTAGGGAGCTAACATCCAAAGCACAGCCCCAGGGGAACAAAATACATACAAACCATGGCATAGCCTGGTGAGCAGGGGGGCGGTTCCAGTACTTGATTGGTTTACTATCTCTAAGTGTTGCAAGCTTGGAAGTCAAGACTCCAGATATCAAAGTATCAGACACATGTGATTTATGTATCCAACTGGAACGGGCAACGCTGTACAGCAGACGAGTTGTAATGCTGTAGTGATGCCCTCTGCCATAAGGTCCTCACCAGAGCACAGCTGATAGTAGCATCATTCCCTTGAATCTCCAGAACTTTGAGCTAAATAAAGCTCTTTAAAAAGTACCTAGCCTTAAGTATTTTTATAGTAATGAAAATGGATTGAAACAGGATCTTCCACTCTGGGCCACTGTTTCCCTGCCTTCATCACCAGGCTCCAGGCAACTAAAAGCATGTTCTATATCCCATAAACTGCTACTTATTCAAGCCAGCTAGTCATAGGCCTCCTTAGCCAACTTCACCCATTTCTTCCCACAGAAAACATAATTAGGGCTCCTAATTAGGGCTTTTGTCTATGATTTCTTCTCAGTCTGTCTAGATTGCAAAACACATGAAATCAAGGAAAATCATACTCTAAGCCTTAAAAAATTTCATAAACAAGAAAAACAGAAATCATAAAAACATGCCTCGGCTTATCATATTATTGAACTATGAAAGAAAGATCTTCAGAAAATTCATATATATTTGGAAAGTAGACACCACAATTTAAAATAAACCATGAGTTGAAAAGAAAATTTCAACAGAAATTAGAGAAGAATTTGATCTAAATCAAAGCAAAGTACATGTCAAAACTTGCAAGGTGCAGTTAAAGCAATTTGAAGGAAATATACAGGAATAAATGTTTATATTAAAAGACAAAAAATTCTCAAATAAATAAGTTTGCACTTTAGTAAACTAGATAAAAGAATATGAAAATAAATCCAAAATAATCAAAACAAGGAATTTATAAAAGAGCAACTATAAATAAAATAACAACACAGAAGAAATCAACACAATCAAAAGCTGTTTCCTGAAAAAATTAATATAATGGCTAAGATAAGGATTCAACTCAGATGTCCATCAACTGATAACTGGAAAAAGAAAATGCAGTATGTATACATGATGGGATACTATTAAGCCGTATAAAGAATGAAATCCTGTCTTTTGCAACAAAATGGATGCAACTGGAGACCATTATGCTTAGTGAAATTAACAAATCAAACAAAAACTCTTAATGTATATGAGTGAAATTGACATCTTGTGATTTGATTGTTACTTAGAGCTTTTGTCTCTGTTCCTGCAGAATGGTGGTTTTCTACCTTTTTACTTGTTGAACTCTTTATTTAGTGGAGTATTAAGCCTATGATTATAAAGTAAAGTGAAAGCATATTATGGTAAAAATTGAAATAAAAATTGAGGAAGAAAGGAGGGAAGTATTGTTAGAATAGGATACTTAGAACTGTCTTATAATTGTATCTATGAAATACATGAAATCTGCTCCCTTTATATTGACAAACTTTTTAAGAAGAGTAATAAAAGTCATAAAGTTTGATCAAACCAACCAAGACAAATAGAGAGGAGATGCAAGCTCCCAACAGCAGGAATGAAGGAGGGACTATCATTGCAGACATCAACTAGACAATAAAGCAGCACTTGTGAACAATTTATGTCCTTAAATTCAGTAAATTAAATGAAATTGATTAATTCCCTGAAAGACAAAAACTGGCAAAGTGCTCACAGACGGAAATATTTTAAGTTGTTGAATAGATCTACAAAGGTATATCAAAAGGTTAGTGGGAAAATGGAATTAAAATATTTTGTTATAAAAATCTTTTCCTTATTTTTTTTTAAATTTTTTGACAGGCAGAGTGGACAGTGAGAGAGAGAGACAGAGAGAGAAAGGTCTTCCTTTTGCCGTTGGTTCACCATCCAATGGCCGCCGCTGCAGCCGGCGCACCGCGCTGATCCGATGGCAGGAACCAGGAGCCAGGTGCTTTTTCCTGGTCTCCCATGGGGTGCAGGGCCCAAGCACCTGGGCCATCCTCCACTGCACTCCCTTGCCATAGCAGAGAGCTGGCCTGGAAGAGGGGCAACCGGGACAGAATCCAGCGCCCCAACCGGGACTAGAACCCGGTGTGCCGGCGCCGCAAGGTGGAGGATTAGCCTATTGAGCCACGGCGCCAGCTTTTTTCCTTATTTTTTTAAAACAAGATTTGTTTATTTGAAACACAGAGTTACAGAGAGAGAGAGAGAGAGAGAGATCTTCCATCTACTGGTTTACTCCCCAAATACCCACAACAGCTGGACCTGGGCCGATCTGAAGCCAGGAGACAGGAGCTTCCTCTGAGTCTCCCATGTGGTGCAGACATGCAAGGACTTGGACCATCTTTGACTGTTTTCCCAAGTGCATTAGCAGGAAGCTGGATAGGAAGTGGAGCAGATAAGACTCCAAACGGTGCCCATATGGGATTCCGGCAATTCAGGGGACGGCTTTAGAGCTATACCACAGTGCCAGCCCCCAATTTTTCAATCCATGACTAGTTCTTAATAACACCAATTTTTCATGAACTTTTTGAAGATGCACTGTATGTACAGATTACAAAAATCTTCCATCAAAATAATTTATCTTAATTCCATTTACTACAAACATTTTGAAGCACCCTTGTATATTTAAAATATGAGCTCATATACGATAAACATCCAACAATGAAAAACCTAGCCCAGTTAATTTCCCTTGTGAATGCTACTAAATATTTAGAGAAGAATTGATATCAATTCTATACTATATATTTTAAAACAAAGGAAGAGATACATCCCAATTCCTTAATGGAAATGTCCAGACACCCAAATCAAAAAGACATTTCAATAAAAAGACACCAAACACAAATATCCTTCATGAGAGTATGTGAAAAGATTCCTAAATATTGGAAAATCATATCTAATAATTTAGAAAAGGAGTAAATATCACAACCAAGTGGAGTTTCTCTCAAAACACAAAATTTCCTCAAAATTCAAAAGTCAAGTATGGTAATTCACCATTTAAATACTCTAAAATAGAAAAAATACATTGTCATCTCAACAGATGTAGAAAAGGAATGTGAATAAATTCAACATCAATTCATGACAAAACAAAGTAAAACTTCATCAAACTAGGCAGTGAAGGGTAATTCCTTAACATGTTAAGCACATGAACATGTTATCAAAACCATTAGTTATTATTAAATGCTAATTAAAACCAAATGAGATACCATTTCACACATCCATTAAAATGCCTAAAACAATATTTATGATATCTTATGTTAGGAAGGATCTAAACACATTGTAATCATCATATATTTCTATGAAGAATGCATATCTCATTAGAAAGCATTTTGGTAATGTCTTAGAAATCTGATCATGTACTTATCATAAGACTCAGTATTACATCATAAACAATGAAAACTTATGTTTTCTCTAAAGTCTTTTTTTTTTTTAATTTATTTATTTATTTTTTTTGACAGGCAGAGTGGACAGTGAGAGAGAGAGACAGAGAGAAAGGTCTTCCTTTGCCGTTGGTTCACCCTCCAATGGCCGCGGCCAGCGCGCTGCTGCCGGCGCACCGCACTGATCCGATGGCAGGAGCCAGGAGCCAGGTGCTTTTCCTGGTCTCCCATGGGGTGCAGGGCCCAAGCACCTGGGCCATCCTCCACTGCACTCCCTGGCCACAGCAGAGAGCTGGCCTGGAAGAGGAGCAACCGGGACAGAATCCGGCGCCCCAACCGGGACTAGAACCCGGTGTGCCGGCGCCGCTAGGCGGAGGATTAGCCTAGTGAGCCGCGGTGCCGGCTTCTCTAAAGTCTTTATATGAATACTTTTAGTAATTTATTCATGATAGCCAAAACCTGAAATCAACCTAAATGTACTATGGATGGTGAATGGATAAAATGCTATATATCTATACAATGAAATGCTAATTATCATTAAAAATTAATAAACTATTGGCATATGCTACTAAGTGGATATATCTCAACTGTACAAAAGTACTTTAAAATGTGTGTGGAAAAAATGCTATGTGTATTTTGGTGTAAAAATTTTTGAAAATCATGCATAGTTTTATATAATACAAATTTTCCATGAACTTTTTAAAGATCCTTCAGATGCATGTGTTTCAAAAAATGTTGCACCAAAATGAACTTATCTCTTGATTCCATTTTTCACAGACTTTTGAAGTACCCTCATATTGTGCCAAGAGGAAAAAACAAGTTTTAAAAGGATACATACTGTGGGATTTCATCAGTTTTACATTCCGAAAAGGCAAATTATAGGAATGGCAAATATATCAGTGTTGTCAGGGGTTGAGATTGGTGGCAGGTGCTGGTTTACATAGGAAGGGTAGCCTGAGGGCATTTTGGGGATAGTGGAAATGTTTTGTACCTTAACTATGGATGAAGTTCTATGCATTTACCAAAACTCAGAGCCATATGGCAAAAATTAAAGTTACTCATAAAAATTTAAAATTTAAAATACTTTTATCATATTTCATGTAACTTTTATTTAAAAAAAAAATTGTTCAAGAGCCAGAAAGAACGAGACAGGCACAAAAGCAGAAGGTTCCCATCTGCTGATTCACTCCCCAAATGCTTGCAACAGAAGTAATTGTCTAGACTGAAGCCAGGAGCTGGAAACACAGATTAGGCATCCCACAAAAGGACCACACTTACTCCATCACCACTGTGTCTCAGGGTCTGCATTAGCAGGAAGCTGGAATCAGGAGCCAGAACCAGGACTTGAATACAAGAACTGCAATATGGTACATGGGTATCTTAATTGGCATATTAAATGACTACCACAGAACCAACATTTTAGATTTGATGAATCACAGTAGTTTATTCTTTTTTATTAAAGAATTATTTTATTTATTTGAAAGACAGAGTTACAGAGAGAGGTAAAGCTGGAGGGAAAGAGATCTTCCATTCTGCTGGTTTGCTCCCCCAGATGGATACAATGGCCAGAGCTGTTGATTTGAAGCCAGAAGTCAGGAGCCAGGAGCTTCTTCCAAGTCTCCCATGGGAGTGCAGGGGCCCAAGGGCTTGGGGCATCTTATACTGCTTTCCCAGGCCATAGCAGAGAGTTGGATCCGAAGAGGACCAGCTGGGACTCAAACTGGTGCCCATATGGGATGCTGGAACTGCAAACTGGGGCTTTAACCCACTGCACCACAGCGCCGGCCCCAACAGTAGTTTATTCTTAAAACCAGATGTAATTGAAATACATATAGATAGGAACAATTTTAAAATATGAAGTATCTTCTTGACTTCCAGTTCCAAGTCCCAAAGTTTCATAAATTTTAAATGGTACTCATATTTCAATCGTTTAAAACATCCATATCTATCTATTGATCTATCTATCCATCTATCTACACACTACTCATATCTCTATATACTATTCTTATATAACTATTTAACAATATATCTCTATATATACTATTCTTATATAATATGCCTATTTTTGTATCAAGAATTTTTTTAGAGATCTTTCCGCCTCACCTTCTTTATTTCAGTACAGAAATGTCCATCCTCTCCTCTGTGTACATGTCTCTTGTCAAACATGGATGAGTATTTTTGTAAGATAACTTCTTAGAACTACAGTTGCTGCATCAATTTGATAGATAATATAAGCAGATTTCTCTAAAAAGTATGAGCTATTTTTCATTTTATTTTATATTTGCAATAGAGTTCCTGTTTCTCTGCATCCTTGAAAGCCTTGAAAGTCAGAGACAAAGAGAGGGAAAATTTCTAAATACAGAGCACTCTGGGTGACCTGAGTAAAAAGAACACAGAATCCTTTACGAATCCCTTATGTAACTGAGATTAAGTTTAGAAATCTGTGTGGCAAATATTTGGACAAATTAAAGCACATTTCTCATTCATACAATGCATAAAAAAACTTGGATATCTTGTTATATCTCCAAAAGGCAACATTGTCAGGGGATATAAATTAATTCAAAGTGGATTTGAGAAAAATTACGAATACAATTCTTCAATGGCTTCTGAAAGAAATTAAACTAAATCCAATGTTTAAGTATGGATTCTGGAAGGATGGCTGTCACATTTCTTAATGTTCTTTCCACATGTCTATATAGAGAACAGGATATGGTGCTGCATACTTGACTCATTTGTTTAAACCTTTGATACACTGAATGGTTGATTAAACAATCCACAAGGGTAAATGGCAACATTTAAATGTTTTTTAGTTTCCAAAAACAAATATAATAAAACATGAGTCTGCAAGGGGACTAACATTTACAAGATTGGCATGGTTGGCAACTGAAAAAACACTTTAAAACTAATCCTTTGATGACTTTTTTAACTGCCTAATCACTCACTTCTGGTTTTTACAAAACAATTGTGTTGGTTCTGGAACAGAGCATTTCCACTTTCCATAGTTAATGATTCATCTGAGGTTATTTTCTTCCAAATTCCTGCCCTAGACAGCTGAATCCTTTTTACTTCAGTGTGGAGTTCTTTTCATTTGGAAGATGGTGCATTTAGGCTAACCGGTTAAAATGAAAGATACTCTGTCCGACTCCTTGGGTGACCTTTTCCTCTAGGATGAACAAGATGATTGGGTCTTCAAGGATATAACCAAGAATAAGTAGAAGATCAGGATATACCATTTCTTAAGATGTCAAGGCTAACACTGCTCATCAGGCAGAAGGCATGTCTTACATCTTGACTAAGAGATGCCAAAGAAGGATACAAAAGAAGGAGGAACACACATGATCTTGAAAGTGGAGGCTGACTTCTCCTTGCAGACTCGTTTTTTTCTTAAGAAGGTCTTAAAATATACAACCACCTTCTTCGAATTTAGCAGCCCAGCACCAACTGTGGAAGAGTAACTGACTTTTCCATCCAAGAAAATTGACAGTCAATGAAGAAGGACCAACTTTTTTTGATACACCATAGAAAGTCACATTAGTCTTGATATCTTTGATACCTTTCCGGTAGAAAATTTATATATTACAATGTGTCTTGTACTGCATAAAAATCTAAATATCATTTGTTCCAAAAACTTGCAACCTAAAATAATATCAAAGTGTGTTCAAGTATCGAGGGATATCTGTGAAATGATGGCTTAGAAAATGTATATTTGAGGGCCAGCTCTGTGGCATAGCAGGTAAAGACACTGCCTGCAGTGCTGCCATTCCATATGGGCTCTGGTTCGAGTCCCAGTTGCTCCACTTCTGATCCAGGCTCTGCTATGGACTGGGAAAGAGGATATGCCCCAAGTCCTTGGACCCCTGCACCCAAATGGGAGACCCGGAAGAAGCTCCTGGCTCCTGGCTTTGATTGGGGCAGCTGTGGCCATTGCAGCCAATTGGGTAGTGAACCAGCAGATGAAAGACACCCCCCCCTCTGCCTCTCCTCTTTCTGCATAACTCTGACTTTTTTTTATTTAGTAAATATAAATGTCCAAAGTACAGTTTATGGATTACAATGGATTTCCTTGCTCATATTTTCCCTCCCACTCACATCCCTCCCATATCCTGCTCCCTCTCCCATTCCATTCACATAAAGATTCATTTTCAATCATCTTTACATACAGAAAATAAATTTAGTATATATTAAGTAAATATTTCATCAGTTTGCACCCACACAGAAACACAAAGTGAAAAATACTGTTTCAGTACTAGTTATAGCATTACTTCACATTGGACAACACACTAAGGACAGATCCCACATGAGAAGTAAGTACACAGTGACTCCTGTTGTTGACTTAACAGTTTGACACTCTTGTTTATGGTCACAGTAATCACCCTAGCTCTAGTCATGAGTTGCCTAGGCTATGGAAGCCTTTTGAGTTCGCCGACTTTGATCTTATTCCGACAGGGTCATAGTCAAGGTGGAAGTTCTCTCCTCCCTTCAGAGAAAGGTACCTCCTTCTTTGATATCCCCATTCTTTCCACTGGGATCTCAATTGCAGAGATCTTTCATTTAGGTCTTCTTTTTTTTTTTTCCAGAGTATCTTGACTTTCCATGCCTAAAATACTCTAATGGGCTCTTCAGCCAGATCCAAATGCTTAAGGGCTGATTCTGAGGCCAGAGTGCTATTTAGGACATCTGTCATTCTATGAGTCTACTGTGTATCCTGCTTCCCATGTTGGATCGTTCTCTCCTTTTTTTTTTTATTTTTATTTATTTTCATTTATTTTTTGACAGGCAGAATGGACAGTGAGAGAGAGAGACAGAGAGAAAGGTCTTCTTTTTGCCGTTGGTTCACCCTCCAATGGCCACCATGGCCGGCGCGCTGCGGCCGGCGCACCACGCTGATCCGATGGCAGGAGCCAGGTACTTCTGGTCTCCCATGGGGGTGCAGGGCCCAAGTACTTGGGCCATTCTCCACTGCACTCCCTGGCCACAGCAGAGAGCTGGCCTGGAAAAGGGGCAACCAGGACAGAATCCGGCACCCCGACCAGGACTAGAACCTGGTTGCTGGCACCACAAGGCGGAGGATTAGCCTAGTGAGCCGCGGAGCTGGCCCCGTTCTCTCCCTTTTTGATTCTTTCAGTTAGTATTAGCAGACACTAGTCTTGTTTGCGTGATCCCTTTGACTCTTAATTCTTTCATTATGATCAATTGTGAACTGAAACTGATGACTTGGACTAGTGAGATGGCACTGGTACATGCAACCTTGATGGGATTGTATTGGAATCCCCGGCACATTTCTAACTCCACCATTTGGGACAAGTCCGATTAAGCATGTCCCAAATTGTACATCTCCTCCCTCTCTTAGTCCCACTCTTATATTTACCAGGGATTACTTTTCAGTTAAAATTTAAACACCTAAGAATAATTGTGTGTTAATTACGGAGTTCAACCAATAGTATTAAGTAGAACAAAACAAAATACTAAAATGGATAAAGTATTACACTGTACATCAACAGCCAGGACAAGAGCTGATTCAGTCACTGTTTCTCATACTGTCCATTTCACTTCAACAGGTTTCCCCTTTGGTGCTCAGTTAGTTGTCCCCGCTCAGGGAGAACATATGATATTTTTCCCTTTGGGACTGGCTTAATTCACTCAGCATGATGTTTTCCAGATTCCTCCATCTTGTTGCAAATGACCGGGTTTCGTTGTTTTTGACTGCTGTATAG
Source organism: Oryctolagus cuniculus (assembly GCF_964237555.1). Lineage (NCBI taxonomy): Eukaryota > Metazoa > Chordata > Mammalia > Lagomorpha > Leporidae > Oryctolagus > Oryctolagus cuniculus. The sequence goes on along the minus strand of NC_091437.1, from coordinate 104,528,156 downwards.
TATTCTATAGAGTACATGTCCCATAATTTCTTTATCCAGTCTACTGTTGATGGGCATTTGGGTTGGTTCCAGGTCTTAGCTATTGTGAATTGAGCTGCAATAAACATTAAGGTGCAGACAGCTTGTTTGTTGGCCAATTTAATTTCCTTTGGGTAAATTCCAAGGAGTGGGATGACTGGGTTGTATGGTAGGGTTATATTCAGGTTTCTGAGGAATCTCCAGACTGACTTCCATAGTGGCTTAACCAGTTTTCATTCCCACCAACAGTGGGTTAGTGTCCCTTTTTCCCCACATCCACTCCAGCATCTATTGTTGGTAGATTTCTGCATGTGAGCCATTCTCACCGGGGTGAGGTGAAACCTCATTGTGGTTTTGATTTGCATTTCCCTGATTGCTAGTGATCTTGAACCTTTTTTCAACTTTTGAATAAATAAATAAATAAATCTTTAAAAAAAGAAAAAAGATAAATGTGTATTTGTTTCTAAGGAGATATAATTTATAAAAATGACCTATTGGGGAGGACCCTGTGGCATTGTTGGATTAAGTTGTGACTGCGACACCTGCATCTCATACAAAGTGCCTGGAATTGAATGCTTCCTCCTTTTCCAATCAATCTTCTGGCTATTGTACCTGAGAGTTATGAGGTAACAGCTGAAGTTCATGATTCCTGTCACTCACATTGGGGAAGTGGATAGATTTCCAACTTCTGACGTTAGCCAGACTGAGTCCTAGCAGTTGCAGACATCTGGGGAGTGAACCAGCAGATGGAAGATTCTTCTCTCTCTCTCTCTCTCTCTCTCTCACTCTGTCTGTGTGTGTGAGAGAGAGAGACAGAGTGTGTGTGTGTGTGTGTGTGTGTGTATGACTCTGAATTTCAAATAAATAAATATTTTTATAAACATGACTACTAAAACCTGACTGGTACTGACCAGTATCCTATATATTTCTAGAATAACTTTTCTATACATGCACTTTAAGAAATTGGTTAAATGATCCTGAATGAGTTTTTTTAAAGAATTGTGGGCTTCATGGAGATAAAGATTCTACTTCTGGATACAGTTTCTGCATGTTTGGTAGCAAGTTTTTGCACATTCCCTAGCACATTTCTGTAAAACATACTGGGTTACCAATAAAAAGGAATAATTGCTATGTCTTTGCTCATTAATTTATTTGTAGTTGCTACCATTTAGTAATTGCTCAATGTATATTAGCCGAATGACATAAAGGCAAGCATATCATACTTTCCAAATCTGAAAGAAGGGTTATTTCATGTTTAAAAAAAGAGGCATTCTATCAAAAATGTCCAGATTCAGTATCTGAAAACCAATAAGGACATAGGTCAACTCAATAAGATCAGCCAAATAAATATAATCTATGGACTACTCCATCCAACAATAGAATACTTTATTTTAAATGAAAAATTTTCTAAGGATAACATAGAATATTCAACAAGACAGATCACATTTTAAATGATAAAACATACCTTAAAAATGTAAAAGAACAGAAATTGCTTGTGTCTCTTTCAGACAAGAGTGGATTTATTGTAGAAATCAATGACAGAAATAAAGCTGGAAAATCCTGAAATTCTGTAGAATAAAAAGAACATTTTTGAATGACACAAGAGTTAAGGAAAAAGTCAAGAGAAATTTTATAATATTTTGTATTAAAAGAAAAATTTAAATATTACTTATCAAAATACATGGGGTTCAGAAAAAGCAGTGTTTGAGGCAATATATAGCATAGCATGCATATATTAGAAAATAAAATAGATATAAGTCAACAATCTAAGCTTCCACCTTAGACAGCTAGGAAAAGAAGGGCAAAATAAATCCAAAGTAGAAAAGATGAATGGCCGGCGCCATGGCTCACTAGGCTAATCCTCCGCCTTGCGGCGCTGCGGCGCTGGCACACCGGGTTCTAGTCCCGGTCGTGGCGCCGGATTCTGTCCCGGTTGCCCCTCTTCCAGGCCAGCTCTCTGCTGTGGCCAGGAAGTGCAGTGGAGGATGGCCCAAGTGCTTGGGCCCTGCACCCCATGGGAGACCAGGATAAGTACCTGGCTCCTGCCATCGGATCAGCGCGGTGTGCCGGCCACAGCGTGCTGGCCACGGCGGCCATTGGAGGGTGAACCAACGGCAAAGGAAGACCTTTCTCTCTCTCTCACTGTCCACTCTGCCTGTCAAAAAAAAGAAAAGAAAAAAAAGAAAAGAAAAGATGAATGATAAAACTTACAGCAGAAATCAATGAAATGGAAAACAGGAAGTCAAGAGAAAATGAAAGAAACCAAAGGTTGATTCTCTGAAAAGGTAAATTAAAGTGAGATGTCTCTAGCCAGGCTAATTAAACAAGAAGAGAGAATACACAAGTTACTAATATCATATGTGAAATAGAGTACATTACTACATATACCATGAATATCAAGAGGAAAATAAAGGAATACTATGAATAACTCCACATCCAGAGATTTGGTAAAGTAGATGAAATGGACGAATGCCTTGAAACATAGAATCTGTCAAACTCATAAAGAAGAAATAGAAAAATCTGAATAGATTTAAAGATATTGAAACAATAATTAATAATATTCCAAAGCAGAAAGTGCCAGGCCCAGATGAGTTCACTGATTAGTCCTATTAGACATTCAGTGGAGAAATCATCCCAGTTCTCTGCAATCCTCTACAGCAGATAGAGTACCTCCTACCTCATTCCATGAGGCCAGAATTACCCTAATACTAAAATCAGGCAAAGACATTGAAAAAAAAAAAAACAGAATTTAATGAATACCTTTCACAGATACAGATGCAAAATAAAATCCTTGAAAAAAGCACTATCAAATAAAATCCAACAATATGAAAAAAATATACATACCACAATACAATGAGATTTATGTCAGATTTTCAAGATTGGTTCACTATTTTAAAAAATCACACCCTATCAACATAAGCAGGTTGAAGAAAAAAATCACATGAGTATATCAGTATATTCACAAAAAGAATTTGAGAAAATCCAACACCTATTCATGATTTAAAACTGAGAAAACTAGAAATAAAAAGGTAACTTGCTTGACTTGATAAAGAACATCAACAAAACAGCTATAGCTGGCAGCATATATATAATGGTGGGAAATTTAGAGCTTTCCCACTCAAATCAGGATGAAAGTAAAGGTGTACTTTCTCAGTATCCTTTCAGCATGACACTTGAAGAACTAGATAATGCAATAAGACCAGGATAGAAATCAAAAAAAGATATATAGAATAGGAAGAAAGAATCAAGATTGTCTTTGTTTGCTGTGACATGATTATCTATGCAGAAACTTAGAGCAAAAGAAAACAAATAAAATTTCTTGGAACTAACAAGCAATTATGCTAAGATTACAGGATACAAAGTGGACACATAAAAGTCAATCTCTTTTCCATATATCAACAAAAAAAAGGGAAATATGAAATTAACAGCACATTAAATTTACATTAACATTCTTCAAGATGAAATAATTAGAACTAAGTCTAACAAAATCTGTATAAAAATCTGTATGATGAAGCTACAAAACTTGGATTAAAAAAAAAAACTAAGAGAAAACTAAATAAATGGAAAGATAACCCACATTTATAGGTAGAAAGACTCCACATTGTTAAGATGTCAGTTCTTTTCACGCTGTTATAGATCCAATGTAATAATTTCAGTCAAAATCCTAGCAGTTATTTTGCAGTGGATAGTGATAAACTGAATCTAAAGTTTAAATGAAAAAGCAAATGACTCAAATTGACCAACTTAATACAGAAGGAGAAAAAAATCAGAGAACTGACAGTACCCAAACTCAAGACTTACTATAATGGTACAGTAATCAAAACAGTGTAGTAATGGCAAAAAATTTTCCATGGAGCAGAGTAGAGAGCACAGAAATACAAGCACCCTCAAATCTGCACTTGACTATTCATATCACCTTTATTCATAATTGCCAAAGCTAGGAAGCAACCAAGATACACTTCAGTAGGAGAATGGATACATATTAACTGATACATACAGACAATGAAAGATTATTCAGCTCTAAAAGGAAGTAACGGTTCAATCCATGGAAATACATGGAAAAATTTGAAATGCATATTAGTAAACACAAGAAGTCAATTTGAAAGGGGTACATAGTGTTTGTTTCCGACTTCAGGATATTCTGAAAATGTAAAAGCAAGAACAGTCAAAAGATCTGTGGTTGCCAGTGCACATGGGGAAGGATGCATAAAAAGACAGAACAGAAACAAGTTTTAGGGCAGTGAACTTTTCTGTATGATATTACAATGATGGACACATGTCATCAGGCACCTGTTAAAGCGCATAGAACATAAAATACCATGAGTGAACCCTAAAATAAACTTTGGACTTTGAGTGATAATGATGTGTCAATGTGGGTTCATTGATATAACAAATGTACTACTTTGGTGCAGGATATTGATAGTGGAGGAGGGTATGAGTCTACTGGCCAAGAGGCCCACAGGGATTCTTTGTATTTTATGCTCAATTTCACTATGAACTTAAAATTGCCCTAAAAATAAACATTTTTGTAATTAAAAAAAAAACTAAAGAAAGGATCTGTGTCATTATCCCTTTCTACCACACCATCTGGATAACATTTAATTTTAGTACACAGAGCTTTTCATTCCAGCAGTGGCATTTAGTGCCAAATCACCAAAACAAACAAAGAAAAGCAAAGGAAATTTAAAAGTGGACGCACAAATATATTGCCACCATCACCATCGTCATCACCACAACCAAAATAGCAAAAGGCTACAATTATTGGTAAAAATTCAGGTGTGAAGTTGAAATAATTAAAATTATTCACAGAAATATTATTTTCATGTTGCACTTAATATTCAATGAAGATTATTTGAATTAAAATATATTTTAATAAAAGCATGTTATTTTAATTTGATTAGCTGGGAAGTAGGCTAACATGTTTCATAAAAGGCCAGAGATTTAACATTTTCCACTTTGCAGAAATTAATTCCTTCATCACACTTCATTTTGTCTTTGTAGCGTGAAAACAGCAACCAACACTAGTAAATAAATGGTCATGGCTGTGTTTCAATAAATCCTTAATGACATCCACAGATGGCAGGCTAATTTGACCCAAAGGCTATAGTTGCCAAACCCTGTTGTATACACAACAATCACTGTTCTGAAAACATTTGTCCAGTGAATAATCCATGAAATAACATATTATTAGTAGTATTCTACCCATTTATTTTTGTTCCTTTCTTCAAGGGAAGAAAGTTCTCTAACATATAGCTCTAAAATTCTATGACATTCGTTGAAGATTCTTTAACTATAATAGCTAGCTATTTTTATATTCAAAAGTCATTGTTTTTGTTTTGTGTAAATCAAGTTACATTTTAAAATGTACAACTAAAGCTCAGTACTAAATAGTACACTGTCTTGTATACTTTCATAAAGTGAGAAATCTATATACTCTATACTCTTCCTTCCTATCACAAATGGATTGTCAGAGCACCCAAGGTTGATAAACGTCTTGCTATAACACCTAATTAGCCCCTCATGCTTGCTCAAGAACAAGGTTCTGGAAATTTTCCTCTTTTATCCTATACTATTCTTAATTTTACCTTTTTAATGGATTATTTCCATCAGACTATAGCAAACCATTTCTTATATCTTAAAAAACAATAACCCCCTAATCCCATTTTCCAGATTGCTACTTCCCATTTCTATACTCACCTTTATAGTAAAATTTTAAATACTTGTCTACATGGTTCTCAATTCCTTTCTATACCTGAAACTGTTTTTGTCAAGTTCAACAATGTCTTTCATGATGCTAAACGCAATGCTCAGCTAGAGATCTTCAGATGTTTCTTTCATATTTTACTTTAGAAATCTGCTCTGACCATGGGACATATACCAGAATTATTGATATGGCTCCAGTTCATTGCAAGATTGCAGAAAAATGGAGAGAAGCAGATGGAGCGTTTTGTAAGCACTATTACCTCTGGTGTAATGTCTTGCTTCGATATATCTCTTTACTATATCATAACAAGTAAATATGATTAATATGCATCTGTTGATACCTCCTTAGAACCTGGAATATATTGTGTAGTTTATAATGCTGAGTCTTCAGTTTAAATTCAGTTAAATTCCAGTATGAATTCATCCCAAAATGAGAACAACTCAAGACATATGGTGACCACGTAATACTAGTGCACTGAGAAGATGGCGTAGTTCTTAACATTCTTTGTACTTGACCATAAGCATTCTACCTTTTAAGCATTTGACAATAGTGATATTCAGCAATAATGTTAACAGTATGCATTACTTATTAAAATATTATTTCAACCACTTCATGTATATTTTCTTGATTAATATTATTTGAGTAGTGATTCTTAAGAATAAGTAGAATTATCATCCTATATATCCTATCTTAATACAATAAAAAATAAAACTAAGTCCCCTCAACCTTTCAAGTCATGAAATTAGCCAACAAGCTAGATTTCAGAGCAAAACCTACTACTAATTCTCTCCCTTCCCCTTAGGCAGAATAAGTTCAACAACTTCCCACATTAGTCAAATTCTGCTTACTTTACAATTTCCTTCCATTTTATCAAATCCGTCTTTTAAAGATACCTCCTCCATTTACATTCTAATTCCTGTTGAAAGAAATATTTCCCTAGGACACAGCTTTCTGGAGTTAAAACAGGAAATAGAATATCTTTGCTCTCCAGCTGTTCCTACTCACTTCCTATGGCCTAAATGTCTTTAGTAAACCTGGGAATCCCTCAGGAGGTACACCCTAGTGCCACCTGGTGTTCAGGGTTTTCCTCTTTTTGATTCAGTTTTCAGCCAAGAAAAGAGTGACTTGATCAGCTCTTGTCCTGACTGCTGATCTACAATGTAATACTTTATCCATTTTAGTATTTTCTCTTTGTTTTGTTCTAGTACTATTGGTTGAACTCTGTGATTAACACACAATTATTCTTAGGTGTTTAAATTTTAACTGAAAAGTGATCCCCGGTAAACATAAGAGTGGGAATAAGAGAGGGAGGAGATGTACAATTTGGGACATGCTCAGCCGGACTTGCCCCAAATGGTGGAGTTAGAATCATGCCAGGGGATCCCAATACAATCCCATCAAGGTGGCATGTACCAATGCCATCTCACTAGTACAAGTGATCAATTTCAGTTCACAATTGATCACACTGATAGGTCTAAGAGTCAAAGGTATCACACAAACAAGACTAGTGTCTGCTAATACTAGCTGATAGAATCAAAAAGGGAAAGAACGATCCATCATGGGAAGCAGGATACTCAGTAGATGCATAGAATGGCAGATGTCCTAAACAGCACTCTGGCCTCAGAATCAGCCCTTAAGGCATTTGGATCTGGCTGAAGAGCCCATGAGAGTATTTTAGGCATGGAAAGCCAAGACACCCTGGAAAAAAAAAAAAAGAAAAAGACCTAAATGGAAGATCTCTGCGAGTGAGATCCCAGTGGAAAGAACAGGGCCATCAAAGAAGGAGGTACCTTTCTCTGAAGGGAGGAGAGAACTTCCACTTTGACTATGACCCTGTCGGAATAAGATCGAAGTCGGCAAACTCAAAAGGCTTCCATAGCCTAGGCAACTCATGACTAGAGCTAGGGTGATTACTGTGACCATAAACAAGAGTGTCAAATTGTTAAGTCAACAACAGGAGTCACTGTGCACTTACTCCCCATTTAGCATCTCTGTCCTTAATGTGTTGTACAATGTTTAGTAATGCTATAACTAGTACTGAAACAGTATTTTACATTTTGTGTTTCTGTGTGGGTGCAAACTGATGAAATCTTTACTTAATATATACCGAATCGATCTTCTGTATATAAAGATGATTGAAAATGAATCTTGATGTGAATGGAATGGGAGAGGGAGCGGGAGATGGGAGGGATGTGATTGGGAGGGAAATTATGGGGGGAGAGCCATTGTAATCCATAAACTGTACTTGGAAATTTATATTTACTAAATAAAAGTTAAAAAAAGAAAACTGTTGTCAAGCTTTGGAGCATCTTCCAAGATGGGAGTGACTTTGATCCAAGCTGCACCTTAAAGATGTGCAAAGTCGGCACATGTCCTCTGATGTATATTAGCTAGGTTCCAGCAATGCCCAGAATCCTCCTAGAAAACCTCCCATCCTGAGCTCTGTAATCTGTTTCTCTGATCCTCAGTTTCCAACCATTGCTACATGAGTGTTATTAGATTCTGCTTAAGTTCTTTATACAGATAATTTAATAATGGTTTCTCTTTAGCCTTTGGATGCTACCTTGGAAAAACTCTTGTTTTATCCCACTGCAAACTTCTGATTGTTACTTCTAATGATTTTAATAATAATTACACTTCCTGACACACAGCCTGTCCCAGAGAATACTAACACACATCTGGATTCCATGTGTCCTGTTGGATCTTCTGTTTCCCATCCTCAGTGGAGACAATAGGGAGGAGGAACTTCCTATAGCCAAAGCTGTGAGGGCTACGGCTAAGTCATCCAGGCTGAGCCAAAGTCCTCATTCCCTCTAATGTGGATTGTTCATTGTTTTAAACTGGAAAATGCAGAGGCAGACACTGGGACTAGCAGTTGACACCGGCTGAGATGCCCACATCCTTTATTGGAGTTTCTAGTTTTGAGTCTTGGCTCAGCTACCTACTCTTTTTTCATGTTTTTGTGCACTGTGGGAGGCAGCAGGGGAGAGCTCAAGTAAATGGATAACTGGTACCAGTACTGAGTTCCTGTCATCCTATTTCATCCTTTGTGGGCATTTGGAGAGTAAATTAGCAAATGAGAACTCTATGTTTCAGTCTACATCTAACCATCTAACTCAATCAATCAGATAATCAATAATTTAAACATTTTCAAAAAAAGAAGTGGAAGGTGCATTTTCCAATGTGTTTGGCCTTTGTCATTTGAATGTCCTTTGCAATTTGGTCTTGTACATCCTGCTCTAAAATTTCCTGGGCCTTTGTTGCTGAATTTAAGAGGACCACCTTGAGTTCCAAAAGGTCCTAGAGAGAGAGCCTTTTCATTAGGAGTTTTGTTTAATACCTGACTCTTTATGATAGCCTCTGTTAAGCATGAGAATATGAGAACTAGGTTGGAGGATGATCTCAATACGCAGTCTTAATTACTCACAATAGCCCCAGCAATCATTCTTGAACCTTTGGAATGTGTTTCCTCTACTCTTCTTAACAACTCTTCATCTCACTCTCCATTTTTTCTTTCACATTTGGGCGAGTTTTCCTGCATGTGGCAGGATTATCTTCTTGTCCTATATTTTTGTATCACATTAATTTTCTTTTGCAACTTTATCTTACTCTTCAATCATGCTATCACTAATGGCTACTTCCTTTAATCCTAAAATAAATTCTTAGCTTCTCTATTCCTTACATACAAAAAATTCTTCCTCAAGCATATAATCTCTTAAGCTCTTATCCATTTATTTTCTTTCTTTTCCTCTGAAAATTTTAAAATAGCTTGGGTCACTTAGGTTTAATAACATTTCAGAACTAGATTTGTACTACAGAACAGAAATTACTTAGTCACATGCTTAAAAATTATAATTACTGCAATGTATCCATGTCAAATGCTTAAGGATTATTAAGCTTGTGAAGCCCTTTGTCTGTTTTTATCTTCTCAGGTCCTAAAAAGAAACTATAAGGCTGTATAGCTCTACATGCATTCCTACAGACTTACCTCCAAGGGTATAGTTTAAAACTTGCCATGGGATCCCAAATCCGCTTGGGCTGGATGGTGAAAGTAACATCGTAAGCTTTAAAGTAATCATATATAGATAGAATTTAATTTTAAAGTGGTCATATAGGTGGGATTGATAAAGTGATCATGTAAATAAGATTAAGTGTTTACTGCTAAATAAAAAATGGGATTGAGTGTCTAATAATGATAATAAATAAAATTAATGAGGAGCAGTCCATACAGCAGACTCATAGAGTAGCAATTGCTAGAAGTAGCACTCAGTGACCTCAGAGTCAGCCCATGAGACATTCTGGTCTGGCTGAAAAGCCCATGGGAGCATTTCAGGCATGGAAAACCAGGACACTGATGGAGGACCTCCCTGGGTGAGACCTCAGTGGAAAAGAAGGGGTCATCAAAGAAGGATGTACTTTTCTCCAAAGGAAGGAGAGAACTTTCACTTTGCTTATGGCCTTGTCTCAACACTGATGAAGTTAGTGGATTCAAAAGGCTTCCATAGGCTAGCCTCATATCAAGAGCCTTGGATGACCACCGATGGCATGCAAAAGAGTGTTAATTGTTAAATTAACAACAGGAGTCACTGTGTACTAACTTCCCATGCAGGACGCGTGTCCTCAAAGAGCTACAGTATTAACATTAATGGCAAAACTTGTTACCAAAGATTTACCTTGTTCTAGTGTGCTATACTCTTATTTTTTTTTTTTTTTTGACAGGCAGAGTGGACAGTGAGAGAGAGAGACAGAGAGAAAGGTCTTCCTTTGCCGTTGGTTCACCCTCCAATGGCCGCCACGGCCGGCGCGCTGCGGCCGGCGCACCGCGCTGATCCGATGCCAGGAGCCAGGTGCTTTTCCTGGTCTCCCATGGGGTGCAGGGCCCAAGCACCTGGGCCATCCTCCACTGCACTCCCTGGCCACAGCAGAGGGCTGGCCTGGAAGAGGGGCAACCGGGACAGAATCCGGCACCCCGACCGGGACTAGAACCCGGTGTGCCGGTGCCGCTAGGCGGAGGATTAGCCTAGTGAGCCGCGGCGCCGGCCGTGTGCTATACTCTTATATGTCATAAGTTCTAGTTATGTTTAAGTGTCAAACTCCATTGCCTATATTCTTAGGTATTTCTTTAAAGTTTATTAAGTGTCTCAAACATGAACTCTTGGATCCATGTATCTCTGTGATATTCCTATCTCATACTTTTTAAAAAGATTTATTTATTTATTTGAAAGTTAGAGTTACACAGATACACAAGTGTTTGTTGTTTTCTCAGGTAAGAATTAGCTTCTGCCTCTCAAATGCCATAGACTTCATTAAAATCTTACCTTTAAAATGTCTACCTCTTAAATCTTCACAGATGAACTCAAAAGACACGCCTGGTTATTTCTATAAGCCAATCAGAGACCTTAAGTATCTCTTCATAACAAAAAGATAAGTAAGGTCTTTGCTTTATTCACATCAAGACTGTTGCATCTAAGGCAAACATGCTGTGCCTGCCTCCTCTTTTGATTCTCTCTGGGGACTGTTATTGACAATACAATTCCTAATGGTTCTTCTATTATAATCTCTATGCTCAAGCTAAATGGGTTTTATAATCTCCATAAGTGTAGCCAATCAGCATCCACTATCTGGGACTCTGTAAAATATGTTCTTTCCATTTTAGGAGGCACTCCACTCACAATTGGATTTGTTCTGATTTTGCTCATGCCAATTAACAAATTTATATGTTTCAGAAGTCAACTTCTGGGCGTAACTGACCACACAGGGGACACAGCCATTGGCGGTGACCAAGACTACTCCAGCTCACAGGCAAATTTGTCAGTTGAGATAGGCAGAGACTTTGAGACCCAGGACAGGCAGGGCCTGCGCTATGCCCCTCATAAGCAGGAAGCAGCTACAGAAGATACGATAATTCTATGCTCTTCAACATCTCTGTGTTTAAGGGAATGGAGTCCTGTAGGCAGGCACACAGGATACAATTGATCAAGTTTGTGAGCTGGAAGAACATGCCTTCACCACGCCCCTGTGTGACCTCTTGCCCCTACCTGACCACACCTGTGGGCCTACTTGCCAATCAGGGTAATTAACCATTCACCTTTGGAAGTGGGTTAAAGACTTGAAGCACGGTGGGCCCGGCCCTTTTTTGCCTTTTTTACCATGTGGGCCCTTGCTGTCCGGCCTCTGTAGGGCACGTGGGCTTTGGGCCACCCGCCCCCACCCCAAGCTTTCTGGCCTGCATGCTCCTCCTCGTGGCTGGCTTCTGGTGCTCCGTACGAATCCAGTTTCCCTCTCTTTCTTAGACAGGGCCCTCATTCTCTTATGCACTTCTCTCACTGAATAAAAAACAACAACAACAACAAAAAAGAATAGTTTTTCCCAATTTTGACTGTTGTTGTTTTGTTTAGTACTTTATACTTTGAAAGCTGACTTTTGCCTTAGTCTTTTCTAATTGGTTTCTTTTAAAAAAATTATTTATTTGAAATGAGGAGTTGGAGAGAGAATCTTCCATCTGCTGGTTCATTCCTCATATGGCTGCAAAGGCCAGGGCTGGATGAGGCCAAAGCCAGGAGCCAGGAGCTTCATGTGGATTTCCTCTGTGGGTGGCAGGGACCTAAGCACTTGGATCATCTTCTGCTGCCTTCCCAGGCGATTAGCAGAAGCTGGATTAAAAGTTTAGCAGAACATCCCTAGACTTTTCTCAGAAATGATTGCCTATTTGCAAATTTAGCTGTTCCTTATAACAACTTTCCTCTTGAAAGTCTTCCCCTTTGTTCTCCCTTGATCAAGTTTGGCCTTCTTTTCTGGTCATCTTTGGACTTCCTAAACATAAAAATCCTCCAAAATTCCATTCATAAGTCTTTCCTCCTTTCTTCTTACCTTCCCAATGTGGTAAACCTATCCCAATCATATAATTTTTGAAATTGCCCTGTGTGAGTTGTGGTTAACTCACTAAGGCAAGAATATAGATTAGATAATAGATAAGGCCTTGAAGGATAGAGGAAATTTTTCATTAATTGGAGTCCATAATTACATAAATAGAAAGTTCAAATGACTTTAACAGATAAACATCTAGACTAAGAGTTACGTACTGATTACCTAAGTATCCATTATGTACTATTGATATTTTCACATTTAAAAATAAAAACAGAATGCCATTTTATTAGTGCTTTATTACTGGACATTTTTCACAGTGATGGGATAATTTTTAAATCATTAAAATTGATGCCTTTTTACTAGATTTATTTAACACAAGACAATAATTATCAAGACAATTATCCAAAACATTAAAAGATAATAAGTTAGAAAATTTTTAACTACTAAACAATCTTGGCTGAAGTTTTTATATTCAATATGTATTATCAATGAAAGTCAAAACTTTTTTCACTAATTTGGTTAGTCCTATGTTTTATTTAAGAACCAGAAATCTAGATCTTTTACATCTTTTGTCTTCTTCATTAACCCTCTGATATTTGTTAGTTGAGTTATGACTTTCTGTTTATAGCTGTCATCAATTTAGTAGTTGTAATTAAACCAATGTCATTGCTCCAGTAAGTTCTACTAGCTAGAAATCTAGTTAAAAAGTAATATATAGTAAAAAAAAAAAATACAGTGTGGCCAAGAACTATTTTTTCAAAGATAATGTTATCATAATAAAATGATAACTAACCATCACTAACCTTATTATTATATGAGACAGTGATACTATTTCTATCCCTAGTCCTAAATTGTCCCCAGAAATCAAGATTTTTGCATACCAGTGTCCACTCTATATTACATTGCATTATCAAATATAGGTATTTACTGCAAAAAAGCCAAAATGATTCATAACTTCACACTATTGTATCAGACATATTGTTGCCCAAGTTTTCCTTTATCTACTGAGAAGTCAACCTATAGGAAACATCTGAGTTTCCTCTTTATCCAATGCTTCTGTTACAAGTCAACAAATAACTTATAACAACACTGCCATCAAAATATATTCAGAATTCCTCCATTTTTTCCATGCCCATTGTTAGCTGTCTTGTCCAAAGTACCCCATCTTTCACCTCGATGTTCCAACAGACTCCAAGGTGGCCTCCTTACTACCCTCTTATCTTTCTGTATCCATTTTTCACACGACAGCTAGAATGATTCTTTCTAAAAATGTAAACCACATCAAATAACTTGACCTGCACTCTAAACAAAACCCAAAATCCTTTTCGTGGCTTGCCAAGCTTACATAAGCCTACTCAAGCCAAACTTTCCACCTTCTCCTACTCTTGCTCCCCTCCCTCCTTCCCTAAATTGCATGCTTGGCAGCCATTCTCTGGCTATTCCAACACTCTGAGACTTAGGGTTTCTGAATTTGCTATTCATTTGTTCCTATTTCTGCTGAATATTACTGCCTTTGTCATACCCACTAAGGGTAGCCTCTTCAGGGAGACCCTACCTTACCATTGAGGTAGCGATTCTGCTCCTTAATCACACTGCATCTCACTGTTCTAGCATTATTTTATTCTTCACATCTCTTTTCACTGTGTATAATTATTTTGCCTACCTGTTGACTAGTTTCATCAACTAGAAACTAGGCTCCACCGAAGAGGAAGCTTGCCTTTTTATTCACCAAATGTTCCCCAAATTCCAAAATGCTGCCTGGCCAAAAACTATTTGTTTAAAAAGTTAATAAAATGCTCTTAAAATCAAGAACAGAATATGATGTCTAATATCACTACTCTTTAACATTTTGTGGAATGTCTATCTCCTACAATAAAGAAAATATGACACCATGCTCTGTCCCTATTCATACTTTATTAAATAAAATAAGTGACATGGCCACATCTTTAAAGCATACAGAACTGCAATAATATTATTTATATATGAGAAGGCCTTAAAAAGTTTATGGGAAAGTGGGCTTAAAGGAAAAGTTCATTTTAAATTGTTGAAATCCCTGCATTCAAGTGATCTTCAAATGAAAATTATCTTGAAATTAAAAAATGTATATTATGATCAAATTATGCATGGATTTCAAAAATTTTGCACCAAATAAACTTATATTTAAATTTCACTTTCTGCCTCGAGCGTCTCAGGGAGTCTGACCAGCAGACTCAACCCGGGGCCCACGACGACGCTTTCTCGGGCGAGAAAAGAACGAACGACGCTCATCGGTCTTCAGTAGACTTTTTATTAGAGAAAGTAAACGTGACAGAGGTAGAGAGGAAGGAGGAAAGGAGAGGAGAGCGAGCTTCCTCCTTACACCCACGGCTTATATACAAAATGCGACCAATCAGGAGCAAGCTAGAGTCCATGCATCGGGCACACCAATCCGGTCTCTGTTCACGTGAAGGGCACACATCCTTCAGCCAATCAGGTGAGGTGTCACGCAGCAGGCAGGCAGGCAGACTCACTGCGGGGGTCCTGGCGCCATCTTGTTGTTTACCGCGACCTCGATCTTTCCGCCTCCGGAGAGCCCCGCCCATTGGAAAGCCCCCGGTCAAAACCAAAAGTAAAAACCTCCGCCTAGCAATGCCGCCGCGGACTACTCCCCGACAAATTTCCATGACTTTTTGAAGCCCTCTGATAATCATGCAAATAGGGGAGCAATATGTATCAATAATAACCAACCAAACAATGTGTACAGTGGTCTTGAAATTAAAGAAATTTTTCAGTCTCTCAATAGAAATTATTCAGTTTCACAAACATGCTTCACATTAATACCAAAACTGAAAGAGCAGTTTTCATGTTTGTTTATTCAAAGAGAAGGAACCAAAATAAAAAGCATATTGATTTAATTGACCTATGCTCTAGTCACATGCTAATAATTAATCAAGCTGAAGCTACTTCTCCAAGCAGTGGTAGTCAGCCTAGTCATGATGTCAAGGAAAGAGAAAGTGAGAGTGAGCTCAATCTATCATTCAAATGTTTACTCTTCAAATGCCCACAGCAGCTATCACTGTTGCTAGGTGACAGAGGCTCAAATACTTGAGCCATCAATTGTTGCCTTCTAGGGTACACTTTACCAGGAAGCTGAAACTGGAAACAGAGCCAAGACTTGAACACAGAAACTCTAATATATGATGTGGGCATCCCAATGATGTCTTAAACACTGCACCAAATGCCTGCCCATGATTGTTTTTAAGAAATTAGATTTTTACTTTCCTCTCTGTAACTATGTTTCCCCAATGTCCCATGATTCCAAGTAAGTCTCTTTGACGCTGATTCATATTTCAGTTGCCTGCAGTTATTACTTAGTTCTTAGTGGTTTTTTAACTTTTATTTAATAACTATAAATTTCCAAAGTACAGCTTTTGGATTAAAGTGGTTCCCCTCCCCCATAACTTCCCTCCCACCTGCAACCATCCCATCTCCCGCCCCCTATCCCATTCCATTCACATCAAGATTCATTTTCAATTATCTTTATATACATAAGATCAATTTAGTATATATTAAGTAAAGATTTCAACAGTTTGCACCCACACAGAAACACAAAGTGTAAAATACCCTTTCAGTACTAGTTATAGCATTAATTCACATTGTACAACACATTAAGGACAGAGATGCTAAATGGGGAGTAAGTGCACAGTGACTCCTGTTGTTGACTTAACAATTGACACTCTTGTTTGTGACATCAGTAATCACCCTAGGCTCTAGTCATGGGTTGCCAAGGCTATGGAAGCCTTTTGTGTTCGCCAACTCTGATCTTATTTAGACAAGGTCATAGTCAAAGTGGAAGTTCTCTCCTCCCTTCAGAGAAAGGTACCTCCTTCTTTGATGGCCTGTTCTTTCTGCTGGGATCTCACTCACAGAGATCTTTCATTTAGTGTTTGGTTTTTTGTTTTTTTTGTTTTGTTTTGTTTTGTTTTGTTTTGTTTTGTTTTGACACTGTGTCTTCTGTGTCTTGGCTTTCCATGCCTGAAATACTCTCACGGGTTTTTTTTAGCGGGAACAAATGCCTTAAGGGCTGATTCTGAGGCCAGAGCACTGTTTAGGACATCTGCCATTCTATGAGTCTGCTGTGTATCCCGCTTCCCATGTTGGATCATTCTCTCCTTTTAGTATTAGCAGACACTGGTCTTGTTTATGTGATCCCTTTGACTCTTAGACCTATCAGTATGATCAATTGTGAACTGAAACTGATCACTTTGCTAGTGAGATGGCATTGGTACATGCCACCTTGATGGGATTGAATTGGAATCCCCTGGCATGTTTCTAACTCCACCATTTGGGGAAAGTCAGATTAAGCTTGTCCCAAACTGTACATCTCCTCCCTCTCTTATTCCCACTCTTATATTTAACAGGGATCACTTTTCAGTTAAATTTAAACACCTAAAAATAATTGTGTGTTAATTACAGAGTTCAACCAATAGTATTAAGTAGAACAAAACAAAATACTAAAATAGATAAAGTATTACATTGTACATCAACAGTCAGGACAAGAGCTGATCAAGTCACTGTTTCTCATAGTGTCCATTTCACTTCAACAGGTTTCCCCTTTGGTGCTTGGTTAGTTGTCACCAATCAGGGAGAACATATGATATTTGTCCCTTTGGGACTGGCTTATTTCACTCAGCATGATGTTTTCCAGACTCCTCCATTTTGTTGCAAATGACCGGATTTCATTGTTTTTGACTGCTGTATAGTATTCTATAGAGTACATGTCCCATAATTTCTTTATCCAGTCACTGTTGATGGGCATTTGGGTTGGTTCCAGGTCTTAGCTATTGTGAATTGAGCTGCAATAAAGGTGCAGACAGCTTGTTTGTTTGCCAATTTAATTTCCTTTGGGTAAATTCCAAGGAATGGGATAGCTGGGTTGCGTGATAGAATTATATTCAGGTTTCTGAGGAATCTCCAAACTGACTTCCACAGTGACTTTACCAGTTTGCATTCCCACCAACAGTGGGTTAGTGTCCCTTTCTCCCCACATCCTCACCAGCATCTGTGGTTGGCAGATTTCTGTATGTGAGCCATTCTAACTGGAGTGAGGTGAAACCTCATTGTGGTTTTGATTTGCATTTCTCTAATTGCTAGTGATACTGAACATTTTTTCATGTGCCTGTTGGCCATTTGGATTTCCTATTTTGAAAAATGTCTATTGAGGTCCTTGGCCCATCTCTTAAGTGGGTTGTTTGTTTTATTGTTGTGGAGTTTCTTGATCTCTTTATAGATTCTGGTTATCAACCCTTTATCTGTAGCATAGTTTGCAAATATTGTTTCCCATTCTGTCAGTTGCCTCTTCACTTTCCTGACTATTTCTTTTGCAATACAGAAACTTCTCAATTTGGTGCAATCCCAATTGTTAATTTTGGCTTTGACTGATTGTGCCTCTGGGGTCTTTTCCAAGAAGTCTTTGCCAGTACCTATATCCTGCATGGTTTCTCCAATGTTCTCAAATAATTTGATTGTGTCGGGTCATAGATTTAGATCTTCAATCCATGTTGAGTGAATTTTTGTGTAAGGTGATAGGTAGGGGTCTTGATTCATGCTTTTGTACATGGAAATCCAGTTTTCCCAGCACCATTTATTGAATAGACTGTCCTTACTCCAGGGATTGGTTTTAGATCCTTGATCAAATATAAGTTGGCTGTAGATGTTTGTTCTTAGTTTTTAAGCAGGAGAATGAGAGGGGGAAAGGGAATGGGAGTGGGAGAAGAGGATGGGAGAGAGAAAGAAAATCTTCCATTGGCTGCTTCATTCCCCAAACGGCCCCACTGGCCAGAACTGGGCCAGGATGAACCCAGGATTATGGAGCTATATCTGGGTCCCCCACATAACGCTTGGGCTATCATCTGCTCCTTTCCCAGGCATGTTGGCAGGGAGCTGGATTGGAAGCAAATCAGCAGGCATTCAAATCAACACTCTAACCTGGGTTGTTGGCATTGCAGGCAATAGCTTAACCAGCTACACCACAAGGTTGGCCCCTTATTTTAATTTTTATCTTTTTTTATGAAACACAATAATAGTCTTTTATCTTCAAACATCAAGCATGAAGCCCTAGTTTCAACTGTTTGAGACATACAGTATTTATTGCATTCCTATCTAACTTTATTCATTCATTTATTTACTCATTTGACAAAAACCTTTAAAGATTTATTTATTTAGTTGAAAGGCAGAGTGATGGAGAGAGAGAAAAATACAAAGAGAGAAAAAGAGATCTTACATCTGCTGGTTCAGTCTCCAAATGGCCCCAAGAGCCAGGTCTGCACCAAACCAAAGCCGGTAATGAGTAATGCCATCCTGGTCTCCCACATGGTTGGCAGAGGCCCAAGTGATGGGCGGTTTTTGGCTGCCTTCCTAGGTGTGTTAGCAGGAATGCTGGATGGGGAGCAGAGCAGCTGGGATTTGAAACAGCAGCCTGAAATATGTGATGCTAGCATCGTAGGCATCAGCTTAACCCACTGTACAACAATGTCACCTTCTCATTTGACAAACATGTACAGAACATCTATCGCCCAAGGCACCATGTTAGGTTTTGAAGACAATAATAATAATGAAACCAGATTCACATTTTGTAGTAGCAATAGCCATGCCATACAGAATTATGATAAAAATGTATAATGCCATAATAAAATCAAGTGCTTTGTACTTACAGATCAAGAAGACAGTGATAAACTCCTCTTAGAGGGACTGGGAAATAATGGAGTTGACAGTTCTTTTGGGACTTGAAGAATACGTTTGACTTCACTCAGGGACATAGAAAGGAAGGGAATCCATGATGTGCAAATAACATGTTTGAATCTATGGCAACATAAAAGTTCCTATGCATCAAAATACTAATGTAGACTGGTAGGGAGAAAGAGCAAGTTTTCAAAGAAGAAAACAATGGAAGATGAGGCTGAATAAAGAGATAAAAGCTAAGATTTTTTAAGTGATACAAATAGTTATTTATAATTGGGTTATTTGTTGAATTTTTTATTTTTATGTAAACTTTTAAAAGTAAGTATTCATATAAGCTCATATTATATACTATCCCATGGGTTTTGATGTTTTTAAAAATAGAGTTCACTAGAAGAATTTTAAAAGGAATAATGTAATTATTGATATATGTGACTTAAGATCATTTTGACAGTGGCACTGCCATCCCAAATAGGCGCTGGTTCAAGTCCTGGCTGCTCCACTTCCAATCCAGCTCCCTGCTGGTCTGCCTAGGAAAGCAGAAGATGGCCCAAGTACTTGGACTCCTGCATCAATGTGTGTGACCTGGCTGAAGCTCCTGGTTTCAACACTGCCCAGCCTTGACCATTGTGGCCATTTGGAGAATCAATCAGCAGATGGGATATACATCTCTTTCTCTCTTTTTCTCTCTCTCTCCCTCCCTCACTTCCTCCCTTCCTCCCTCCCTGTCTCTCCTCTCTCTGCAACTCTTCTTTCAAATAAATAATTTAAATAAAAAGAGGTAGACTAAGCTCTAAGACCTTCTAGAAGGATATTATAATAGCTCTGGAAAAAAAGAAAAACCAATGAGATCCTGAGCAAAGCTGACACACTGGTAATAGACAAAAAAGTATTGGGAAACTAATATAATAAAGTGATAAAGTTCATGTATGAGCAAGAAGATCAAATATGTAAGAGAGGATGGGTAAGGTGATGAAACTTTTAATGATCCGCACTCATAAGTTTCTGGATTTGATAACCAGAAACACTTTTGGTGATGAGAGAAAATACAATAGAACGTAGAGGAAGCAAGGTTTGGGAAAGGTTAATGAAGAATTCCGCAAAGGAGATGGTAAGTAAATGTGTCTATAATATTTTCTGACTCATTCCTCTAGACCAAGCGCACAAATAAGCCTTTGTAACTCCTAGGTTATTTGAGAGCAGAGTGGACATAAAAAAGAAACAAAAGGAAAAGAAGTACTAGCTTTCTATTAGGTTTCCAATCTCCCTTCATAGCCTGAAGTAGTGTATTTCCATTATCTGAGTATCTCTGTGAGGATCAGTATGGCCAGACTAGGTTTGAGAAATCCACAGAACATAAGTGACAGAATTGGGATGGTCGTGTGCAAGAAAGTAGGCAAACATGCTGCAATGGCGTTCCATCATTTTATCTTTCATCTGAATAGTTTTCAAACTAGTTAAACAGCCCAGACTTTTCTTCTCAGTGCCAGAACCATCTATCACATCATTTATTTATTATTTACCAGAATGTCACTTATTTATGGTTATCTTTCCTTGGGATGTAAGAAAAGGAAATCAAAGGTCAGCCTGTCTGTGAACAATTTTCTCAGGCATATTGTTATTATGTTACCTTGTGGAAAAGAGATCATATTTTGGTTTAAAATACACTTCTTTGACAAAATGGTATAATTGTACTCTAATCCACAAAAATATAGTTAAATATTTAATGTTAGTAAAACTATGTCTCCATCAGCAGAGTAAAAATGTGTAGCAATAAATAATTCTACTACTTAGAGTAGGTCTCAGAGGAAAATAAATGAACAAATACCTGCATTTCTCTGTTGAGGCGTATGCAAAGAACAACAGCCTCTGCTTGAAAATGGCTGCATGGGAAACAGGCTCTTCAGAGGAGAACTACGTTTAATCAGTGTTGGAAGGGAAAGGAAGCATTTGCAGAAAGACCTTAGTACAGGTGGTTCCAAATCAGATTAATAGGGGTAAAGCTGAGGATGCTGAAGGGGAGAGACCTGGGAGTCCTCCAGAAGACAACATCCAAACTTTTAGAGGGTCCCTCCCAATACTGTTCATCATCATTCCCAGTGAGGTTGTGAACACCTTTTTGATGCCTGTAGTTGGCAGATCTTACTCCAGGTTACAGAGGGTCCTTTGGACGTAGAAAAATATTTGAATGAATAACCTAATATTTCAATATTACATATATAAAATTTCATGAAGCTCAGTTTCATTGATGGTCTGTTTTCCACTAACACACCACAGCTTTGTTAAACAAATTTGTTTTAAAATAGATTTATTGGCCGGCGCCACGGCTCACTAGGCTAATCCTCCACCTTGCGGTGCCGGCACACCGGGTTCTAGTCCCAGTAGGGGCGCCGTATTCTGTCCCAGTTGCCCCTCTTCCAGGCCAGCTCTCTGCTGTGGCCAGGGAGTGCAGTGGAGGATGGCCCAAGTACTTGGGCCCTGCACCCCATGGGAGACCAGGATAAGTACCTGGCTCCTGCCATCGGATCAGTGCGGTGCGCCGGCCGCAGCACGCCGGCCGCGGCGGCCATTGGAGGGTGAACCAACAGCAAAGGAAGACCTTTCTCTCTGTCTCTCTCTCTCACTGTCCACTCTGCCTGTCAAAAAATAGAAATAAAAATAAATTAAAAAATAGATTTATTGAGCTATAATCCACATACCATATAATACATGTACTTAACACTTTTATTATAATCACAGAATTATGCAACTATCACCATAATCAATTTTAAAACATTTCATGAACTCATTAGCAGTTACTAATAATTTCTCTCCTATCACCACCCAACAACCACTAATTTATTTTATGTCTGTATAGATTTGCATACTCTCCATATTTTGGATTTATATATGCTCTTGGGTGTCTGTTTTCTTCCACTTAGCATAACAGTCTCAAGTTTTGTCCTTGTTGTAGCATGAGCCAGTACTTAATTTCCTTTTATGGTAAAATAATATTTCATCACATAGTTGCATAGCCAAATACTACTAAATGGCTGGTTTAAAACAGCATACGCTTAACAATTATGTTCTCTGATACATTTTTCTACTTTGTCCAGCAACACTCCCTAATTAAACTTTTCTGCTTGACTGGATGTAACTTGGCCCCTTGTTGATTATAACAATCCACTGTTTTTATAATTTAGTGCAGAATAATCTGACCTACATGAATGTATCCAAGATGCCTCAGATGATACTCAGGATAAATTAGCTTGCTTAACTCAGGAAAATTGACTTAATTACAGAATAAAGGAATATTGAGGGTCCGGCACTGTGGTGCAGTTGGTTGGGCCTCAACCTGCAGCACTGGCATCCCATATGGGTGCCAGTTCTAGTCCCAGATGCTCCATTTCCGATCTAGCTCTCTGCTATTGCCTGGGAAAGCAGTAGAAGATGGCCCAAGTCTTTAGGCCCCTATATCCTTGTGGGAGACCCAGAAGAGGCTTCTGGCTCCTGGCTTTGGATTGGTGCAGCTCTGGCTATTGTGCATCTGGGGAGTGAACCAGCAGATGGAAGACCTCTCTCTCTCTGCCTCTGCTTCTGCCTCTCTGTAACTCTGACTTTCAAATAAATAAATCTTTTTAAAAAAAAGGGGAAGAATATTGATGGGTCACTGGGTACCAGGTGACACTAAACACAATGACTTAGAACCAGCAATAGTAGATATTAAGGGCTATTGCAACATTATAGTACAATAATTATTCTATTGTCACTCAAATTCATGTGTTTTTTAAACCACTACTCCATGTAACTGTCAATGTTGACTGCATAATAGCATCCTGCATACATATTCATGGAGGCTTTCATTCAAGAGTCTCAACCAAAGGAAGCATTATTTTCAATATCCATCAAAACAAAACAAAATAAATCAATTACAATAAAAACAATAGCAGATAAAACAGTTGTTTTCCAAAATTTCTGAGATAGTAATAGACCTAAAACAGATTCATTTTTCTTTGTTTTATTCATCCAATAAATACGTATTGAGTGTTTTTTGTGTACTGTGCACTGTGTCAGGCTTTGTGTGGGAACAATACTCTCTTCTCAGGAGTGACAACTTAGTGTCCACAGAAGCATTTGGCATGGATGTTTCTCAAAATTATTGTGCCACCTTAGCAACCTGGGGGTTGTCATTCGGGATGCTTAACTCACACGTATGTACACATATAGTAATTAATTCATGTCCATTGCATGTCATGAGAGAGGTGAATATAAATAGAACCTTTTATGCATAGTTTTAGAGGAATACATGTTGGGATTTCTGAACTCAGGAAAGACATAGCAGAAGAGCAAGCACAAGTTCAGTGAAAAGAACAAGCTGGATTGGAAAATCCATCAGTCAGAATAAAAGAATAAGGAACCTCATGAGTATTTTGGAGGCAATCTTCTAAATGTCTCTCAGAACATCTTCCTCAGGACACCACACTTTATTTTATTTTATTCTAGTTTATTTTATGCAACTCCAAAGATCCTGTTCATTTCATGGGAAGGATCTGACTTTACTGTCAGTTTTATGCTGCTCTCCTCCCTGAAATATTCCTCCTTATTTTGTTACTTGAATCACTCCTTCTCATCTTCCATGTTTTAATGAAGTCATCACTTTTCTCTGAAAAGCATTCCAGGAAACCTTGCAACCACAGAACAAATATCTAAATTTTTAGATATCTAATATTTTTAACTTTTTTCTTTTTAAAAAGATTTATTTGAGTGAGAGGGAAAGGAAGAGAGAGAGAGAGAGAGAGAGAGAGAGAGAGAGAGAGATCTTCCATCTATTGGTTCACTCCTCAAATAGTCACAATGCCTGGAGCTGAGCCAGTCCAAAGCCAGGAGCCAGGAGCTTCTTCCGGGCCTTGCACGTGGGAACAGGGGCCCATGTACCTGAATCATATTCCACTTTTTTCCCAGGCATATTCACAGGGAACTGGATCAAAAGTGGAGCAGCTGAGACTCAAACTGGTAACCATATGGGATGCCAGTGTTATCCACTATGCCATAGCAACAGCCCCCCAATCTTTTTTTCTGTTGTCAAAGTATTCACTATTTCCCTCTTCATAGTAGCTTACTGCAACATGATGATCTGTTTGTCTATAACTAAGAAATCTGTATTATTTCTAAAAAATTATTTATTTATATATTTGGAAGGAAGATTTACAAAGAGGTAGGGGCAGAGAGAGAGAGAAGTCTTCCACCTGCTGGTTCACTTCCCAGATGGCCACAATGGCCAGAACTGCGCCAACCGAAAGCCAGGAGCCAGGAGCTTCTTCCAAGTCTCTCACATGGGTGCAGGGGCCCAAGGACTTGGGCCATCTTCTACTGCTTTCCCTGGCCATAGCAGAGAGCTGGATTGGAAGTGGAGCAGCCAGGACTCTAATGGGTACCCATTTGGGATTCCTGCACTGCAGGTAGCGGGTTTATCTGCTATGCCACAGCACCAGTCTGTGTATAGCTTCAAAATGAGGACACTGAAATATGAATTACACAAGAATAACAACTGTGTACATTTTGAAATATTTATTGATAATTGGATTTCAGACCTATAAAAGTTCCATAAAACTTACATAAAATGCTTATTCAAGAAGCAATGTATTTTGTCTTACAACAAAACAATCTACATCATCTGCAAATTAAAAATAATTAAAAGCAGAATAATTATTCTTGTTTTGAACTCATACATTTTCAATGCTTTCTTTGTTGAGCCTGTGATACTGTGTCATGGGTATTTTTCTTGTGTATAATACAATTTTTATCCTCTAACTTTTTTAATATTGAAATATACTGTATATTATCTATGATCACCCTATTTACATCAAAGCCCAGAATTACTCTCTCCTATCTAGCTATAACCTAGTATCCATTCATAAATCAACTCATGCCCATCTCAACCATCCCTCTTTCCTCCCTGACCTCTGGTAACCACCATAATATTTTTAAATTCTATGTTGACATCTTTTTGTTGTTGTTGTTGTTGTTTTACTGCACATGGGAGTGAGATCAAGGGACAGTTGTCTTTCTGTGCTTGCCTTATTTCACTTAACATTAATGACCTCCAGTTACATACACATGTTGCAAATTACAAGATTTCATTCTTTATGTTGACTATGTAGTGTTCCATTGTGTTCATGTACATTTTCTTCATCCATTCATCAGTGGATGCACACTTAAGTTGTTTCCACTTCTTGGTTATTGTTAATAGTGCTGCAATAAACACAGGAGTGCAATTGTCTCCTTGACAGATGAATTAATTTCCCTTGGATACATACCTAAGGGTGAGACTACTGGATCATATGGTTCTGTTTTTTTTTTTTTTTTTTTTTTTTTTTTTTGACAGGCAGAGAGAGAGAGAGAGAGAGAGAGGTCTTCCTTTTCCGTTGGTTCACCCCCCAAATGGCTGCTACAGCCGGCGCACCGTGCTGATCTGAAGCCAGGAGCCAGGTGCTTCTCCTGGTCTCCCATGCGGGTGCAGGGCCCAAGGACTTGGGCCATCCTCCACTGCACTCCCGGGCCACAGCAGAGAGCTGAACTGAAAGGGAGTAACTGGGACAGAATCCGGTGCCCCGACTGGGACTAGAACCCCCAGGTGCCAGCACTGCAGGCGGAGGATTAGCCAAGTGAGCCATGGCACTGGCCCATTACAGTTCTGTTTTGAACTTTCTATGAGGCCTTCATACTATTTTCCACAATGGCTGTGCTAATTTTCAGAAATGTAACTTTGTGATACAGTAATCGTTTTTCAGGTTTTATGTTCATAAAAATGTCTATAGGGGCCAGCACACTGTGGCTTAGCAGGTAAAGCTGCCACCTGCAGTGCTGGCATCCCTTATGGGAGCTGGTTCAAGTACCAGCTGCTCTTCTTCTGATCCAGATCTCTGCTATGGCCTAAGAAAGCAGTATAAAATGGCCCAATCCTTCGGCCCCTGAACCCACATGAGAGACCCTGAAGAAGCTCCTGGCTCCTAACTTCGGATCAGCCCAGCTACGGGCATTGTAGCCATTTGTGGTGTGTACAAGTGGATGGGAGACCTCTCTCCTTGTCTCTGCTTTCCTCTCTAACTCTGCCTTTCAAATAAATAAATACATTTTTTTTAAAAAAAAGTACCTATAATATTCTTCGAGTTTGTATTTTATGTCAATAAATTTAAAATTATTAAAAACTTCTGTTGTCTTTGTAGGCTGTAGTATTTTTAATTATGAAAACATTCTCTCTACAGGTACTGAAATATCTGGTAATGTCAGAAAACTTTGCTAATTCAACATAACCTTCACTTAAAATTTTTCCTTTGATATTAAAATGCACAGATATTTTAGTCCTAAATTTTTAAAACTTATTTACTTATTTGAAAGGCAGAGTTACAGAGATGAAGAAAGAGATAGATGATAGATAGATAGATAGATAGATAGATAGATAGATAGATAGACAGACAGAATTTTCCACTTCTGGTTTACTCCTCAAATGGCCATAATATCTTGACATGGGCCAGGCTAAAGCTAGTAGCCTGGAACTTCATCCTACTTGAATCCCATGTGGGTACCAGGGACCCAAACAATCAAGCAATCTTCTGCCGCTTTTCCACGGGCAGTAGCAGGAAACTGGATCAAAGGTAGAATACCCAGAAATAGAACCAGAAATCCTATGGGATGCCAGCATCATAGACAGCAGCTAAACCTGCTGCACCACAACACCAGCCCCTCATCTAAAATTTCTAAAGATTTTCTCCTCTTCCATTCACAGTACTTTTATTTAGTACATATTTTTATTATATCAAAGTCATCACCAAAGTTGTCTCAATTCATGATTATTCAGATCATGCTAAATTCATTCTTAATTTCATATCTTGCTGATATATGTTTATTATAAGCTTATCAAATTAGAAATAGACTCATCAAAATATTTCCTACAAAGTGAAATATTCTGGAATCCAATAATAGAATCTAAAGCTGAAATATTTTACATTATTTGAGTTCATTATTGGTTGCTTATTTTTTGCCCTTAAAAAGGTCCATTTCAATGCCATGGTCTTTGCTTTCAAGAATTTCAAAATGATAAAGCTTCACTAGCTAAGATTCTTTAAATAAGAGTTGTTAAATACCTTGATTTAGGTTGAGTTACATAGTAGTTCTATAAGTACTCAAATATATCTAAATCAGATCAATGATGCTAGCATAGAAGGAACTGCATAGTCTATATGATTTTAAATAATATTGTATTGAAAATCAACTTTGTCCTTAGTGTGCTGTACATTGAGATTTAATGCTATAACTAGTACTCAAACAGTATTTTTCACTTTATGTTTCTGTGTGGGAACAAACTGTTGAAATCTTTACTTAATGTATGCTAAACTGATCTTCTGTATATAAAGAGAAACGAAAATGAATCTTGATGTGAATGGAAGGGGAGAGGGAGAGGGAAAGGGGAGGGTTGCGGGTGGGAGGGACGTTATGGGGGGAAGCCATTGTAATCCATAAGCTATACTTTGGAAAATTATATTCATTAAATAAAAGTTTAAAAAAAAAAGAAAATCAACTTTAGGCCAGTGCTGTGGCTCACTTGGCTAATCCTCCACCTGCAGCTCCGGCACCCCGGGTTCTAGTCCCGGTTGGGGTGCCGGATTCTGTCCCGGTTGCTCCTCTTTTAGTCCAGCTCTCTGTTGTGGCCCAGGAAGGCAGTGGAGGATGGCCCAAGTCCTTGGGCCCTGCACTCGCATGGGAGACCAGGAGAAGCACCTGGCTCCTGGCTTCTGATTGGCGCAGTGCACCGGCCATAGCAGCCATTTGGGGGGTGAACCAACGGAAAAGGAAGACCTTTCTCTCTCTCTCTCTTTCTCTCTCTCACTGTCTAAATCTACCTGTCAAAAGAAAAAGGAAGGAAGGAAGGAAGGAAGGAAGGAAGGAAGGAAGGAAGGAAGGAAGAGAAAATCAACTTTATCACTAAAATAAGGTTGTTTGGTTGACACTTAAATTTCTATTTTAATTAATAGGATATTAATTATGTATAATACTTTGGTCATGTCGATTCTAATCAAAGCAGTTTCTTAGTAAGATTATTGCTTGTGTTATATATGCTGTGTTTCACCAAAGTTTGTATTCATACTGGCATGGAAAAATAGATAACTTTATCTTCAGTATTTGCTTTCAAATTAATTTGCAATACATTCAAATAATTCAAGGTGTTCAACAAGATGAACGTTGAAGATTTTTACGTTTAGTTCATGACTTACATGAAAATTAAATCTCTTATTAGAACTGACTGACTTTCTATTTGAAGTACCCAATGGTAGTTGTATCATTTAATTGCTAGCTCATCTGCAGCTGGAACCCATATATATGACAAATGCTCAAAAATTCTTCAAATTCTTTTTAATTTTTATTAATATAAAGAGCACAGATTTTATGCATTCCATAGTTACAGTTCCAAGAAGACAACCATGCTTCCCTCACCTCTCTATTCCACCTGCAACACTCCTCCCTCTCTCTCATCTCTTCATTAGCTTTCACAAAGACATAATTTCAATCCACTCCATATCTATGGGCTTAATTTGCCACTAATCACATCAAAAAGTAAAAAGTAGGAAGATCACATCTCCACAGGAGTATAAACAATGACTAAAACTAAAATCATATCCCCAAATGAATTCAATTATTAAGTTTTTTGTTATTCTGTATTAATGGCCACACATCAGAGAAAACATAAGATATTTGTCTTTTTGAGGCTGGTTTATTTCACTAACATAATGATTTCCAGTTTCATACTTTTTTTTGCAAAAGATAGGATTTCATTCATTTTTATGGCTGAGTAGAATTCCATAGTGTATATATACTACATTTTCTTTATCCAGTTATTAGTTCATGGACACCTGGGTGGATTCCATATCATAATGATTGTGAATTGAGTTGAAATAAACATGGAGGTACATACAACTCTTCCATATGCTGATTTCATTTCTTTTGGGTAAATTCCCAGAAGTAGGATGGCTGGGTCATATGGTAGATCTATTTTCAGATCTCTGAGGAATCTCCACAGTCTTCCAAAATGATTGTACTAGTTTATGTTATCACAAACAATGGATTAGGGTGCCTTTTTCACCACATCCTTGTCAGCATTTATTGTTTTTTTTTATTTTTTGGATGATAACCATTCTAACTGGGGTGAGGTGATACTTCATTGTGGTTTTTATATGTATTCTCCTAATGGATAGTGATTCTGAGCATTTTTTCATGTGTCTGTAGGCCATTTGAGTTGAATTTCATCCTTTGAATGTTGTCTGTTCATGTCCTTTGCCCATTTCTTGGTTGGATTGTTTGTCTTGTTATTGTTGAGCTCTTTATAATCCTTCATCATTTGCATGGTTCGCAAATATTTTCTCCCATTCTGTCAGCTGTCTCTTCACCTTATTGAATGTTTCTTTTGCAGTGCAGAAACTTCTTAGCTTGATGTAATCCTATTTGTTAATTTTTGTCTATCTTGCCTCTGCTTCTGGGGTTTCTTGCAAGAAGTCATTGCCTATGACAATGTCTTGCAGATTTTCCTCAATGTTTTTCTCTAGTAATTTAGTGGTGTCAGGTCATAGACCTAAATTCTTGATCCATTTAGAGTGGATTTTGTATAAGGTATAAGGTAAGGGTCTTATTTCATACTTCTGCATGTGTAGATTCCATTTTCCCAGTGCCATTTGTTGAAGAGACTGTCCTTTCTGCAGGATTAATTTCAGATCCTTTGCCAAATTTGTTCATTGTAGACATACAGAAAAGTCCTGGAGTTTTTCATTGTGTTACATTGGTCTACATTTCTATTTTTGTGCCAGTACCAGGCTGTTTTGATAATAACTGACCTGTGTAATGTGATGCTTCCAGCTTTCTTCTTACTTAGAATGCTTTTGCTATTTGGATCTCTTGAATTTCCAGGTGAATGTTAGCATCATTTTCTCTAGATCTGAGAAGAATGTTGTTGATATTTTTATTGAAATCACATGGAAACTATAAATGGCTTTTGCTAGTGTGCAAACTTTATATTGTAAGTCTTCTTATCCTTGAACATGCAAGATTTTTACATTTTTTTAACTTTTATTTAGTAAATATAAATTTCCAAGTACAGTTTATGGATTACAATGCTTTCCACCCATAATTTACCTCCCACTCACACCCCTCCCATCTCCCTCACCCATTCCATTCACATCAAGATTCATTTCCAATTATCTTTATATACAGAAGATCAATTCAGTATATATTAAGTAAAGATTTCAACAGTTTGCACCCACACAGAAACACAAAGTGAAAAATATTGTTTCAGTACTAGTTATAGCATTACTTCACATTGGACAACACACTAAGGACAGATCCCACATGAGAAGTAAGTACACAGTGACTCCTGTTGTTGACTTAACAATTTGACACTCTTGTTTATGGCATCAGTAATCACCCTAGCTCTAGTCATGAGTTGCCAAGGCTTTGGAAGCCTTTTGAGTTTGCCGACTTCGATCTTATTCCAACAGGGTCATAGTCAAAGTGGAAGTTCTCTCCTCCCTTCAGAGAAAGGTACCTCCTTCTTTGATGGCCCCGTTCTTTCCACTGGGATCTCACTCACAGAGATCTCTCATTTAGGTCTTCTCTTTTTTTTTTTTTTTTTTCCAGAGTGTCTTGGCTTTCCATGCCTAAAATACTCACATGGGCTCTTCAGCCAGATCCAAATGCTTAAGGGCTGATTCTGAGGCCAGAGTGCTATTTAGGACATCAGCCATTCTATGAGACTGCTGCATATCCCGCTTCCCATGTTGGATCATTCTCTCCCTTTTTGATTCTTTCAGTTAGTATTAGCAGACACTAGTCGTGTTTGTTTGATCCCTTTGACTCTTAGACCTATCAGTGTGATCAATTGTGAACTGAAATTGATCACTTGGACTAGTGAGATGGCATTGGTACATGCAAACTTGATGGGATTGTATTGGAATCCCTTGGCACGTTCTATCTCCACCATTTGGGACAAGTCCGATTGAGCATGTCCCAAATTGTACATCTCCTCCCTCTCTTATTCCCACTCTTATATTTAACAGGGATCACTTTTCAGTTAAAATTTAAACACCTAAGAATAATTGTGTGTTAATTACAGAGTTCAACCAATAGTATTAAGTAGAACAAAACAAAATACTAAAAGGGATAAAGTATTACATTGTACATCAACAGTCAGGACAAGAGCTGATCAAGTCACTGTTTCTCATAGTGTCCATTTCACTACAACAGGTTTCCCCTTTGGTGCTCAGTTAGTTGTCGCTGCTCAGGGAGAACATATGATATTTGTCCCTTTGGGACTGGCTTATTTCACTCAGCATAATGTTTTCCAGATTCCTCCATTTTGTTGCAAATAAAACTGGGTTTCATTGTTTTTGACTGCTGTATAGTATTCTATAGAGTACATGTCCCATAATTTCTTTATCCAGTCTACCGTTTGCGAGCATTTGGGTTGGTTCCAGGTCTTAGCTATTGTGAATTGAGCTTCAATAAATATTAATGTGCAGACCACTTTTCTGTTTGCCAATTTCATTTCCTTTGGGTAAATTCCAAAGAGTGCTGGGTTGTATGATAGGGTTATATGCAGGTTTCTGAGGAATCTCCAAACTGACTTCCGTAGTGGCTCTATCAGTTTGCATTCCCACCAAGAGTGGGTTAGTGTCCCTTTTTCCCCACATCCTCTCCAGCATCTATTGTTGGTAGATTTCTGAATGTGAGCCATTCTCACTGGGGTGAGGTGAAACCTCATTGTGGTTTTGATTTGCATTTCCCTGATTGCTAGTGATCTTGAACATTTTTTCACGTGTTTATTGGCCATTTGGATTTCCTCTTTTGAAAAATTTATATTGAGGTCCTTGGCCTTTCTCTTAAGTGGGTTGTTTGTTTTGATGTTGTGGAGTTTCTTGATTTCTTTGTAGATTCTGGTTATCAACCCTTTATCTGTTGCATAGTTTGCAAATATCTTTTCCATTATGTCAGTTGCCTCTTCACTTTCCCTACTGTTTCTTTTGCAGTACAGAAACTTCTCAATTTGATGCTATCCCAAATGTTAATTTTGGCTTTGACTGATTGTGCCTCTGGGGTCTTTTCCAAGAAGTCTGCCTGTGCCTATATCTTGCAGGGTTTCTCCAATGTTCCCTAATAATTTGATTGTGTCAGGTCGTAGATTTAGATCTTCAATTCATGTTGAGTGAATTTTTGTGTAAGGTGAAAGGTAGAGGTCTTGCTTCATGCTTCTGTACATGGAAATCCATTTTTCCCAGCACCATTTATTGAATAGACTGTCCTTACTCCAGGGATTGGTTTTGGATCCTTGATCTAATATAAGTTGGCTGTAGATGTTTGGATTGATTTCTGGTGTTTCAATTCTGTTCCATTGGTCTATCCATCTGTTTCTGTATCAGTACCATACTGTTTTGATAACAACTGCCCTGTAGTGTGTCCTGAAATCTGGTGTTGTGATGCCTCCAGCTTTGTTTTTGTTGTACAAGATTGCTTTAGCTAGTCAAGGTTTCCTGTGTCTCCATATGAATTTCTGTTTCTGTACCAGTACCATGCTGTTTTGATAACAACTGCCCTGTAGTATGTCCTGAAATCTGGTATTGTGATGCCTCCGGCTTTGTTTTTGTTGTACAAGATTGCTTTAGCTAGTCAAGGTTTCCTGTGTCTCCATATGAATTTTTTTCCAGATCTGAGAAGAAGGTCTTCGGTATTTTGATTGGTATCACATTGAATGTATAAATTGCTTTTGGGAGAATGGACATTTTGATGACATTGATTCTTCCAATCCATGAGTATGGAAGATTTTTCCATGTTTTTGGTATCCTCTTCTATTTCTTTCTTTAAGGTTTTGTAATTTTCATCGTAGAGATCTTTAATGTCCTTGGTTAAGTTTATTCCAAAAAAGCCCACGGCCAACATCTTATTGAATGGGAAAAAGTTGGAAGCATTTCCACTGAGATCTAGTACCAGACAGGGATGCCCACTCTCACCTCTACTATTCAGTATAGTTCTGGAAGTTTTAGCCAGAGCTATTAGGCAAGAAAAAGAAATTAAAGGGATACAAATTGGGAAGGAAGAACTCAAACTATCCCTCTTTGCAGATGATATGATTCTTTACTTAGGGGACCCAAAGAACTCTACTAAGAGACTATTGGAACTCATAGAAGAGTTTGGTAAAGTAGCAGGATATAAAATCAATGCACAAAAATCAACAGCCTTTGTATACACAGGCAATGCCACAGCTGAGGAAGAACTTCTAAGATCAATCCCATTCACAATAGCTACAAAAACGATTTTTCCATTTTTTGTGTCTTCTATTTCTGTCTTTATTGTTTTGTAATTTTCATTATAGAGATCTTTTACAGTCTTGGTTAAATTTATTCCAAGTTATCTAAGATTTTTTGTAGCTATTGTGAGTGGTCTTAAAGTTCTTTCTCATTCATGGCATTATTTATATATAGAAAATATAATAATTTCGTGTATTGATTTTACATCCTGAAACTTTACCAAACTCTCATGAAATCCTAGAGTGGAGTCTGATTCATATGTATATATATATTTAGGGGGATATAAATAGATATAGATATAGATATAGATATAGATGATATAGATATATAGATATATAGATATAGATATAGATATATAGATATAGATGGAATCATGTTATTTGCAAAGAAGGATATTTTGACCTCCTCCTTCCAAATTTGTATCCCTTTGATTTCTTTTTCTTGCCTAATGGTTCTTGGTAAAGCTTCCAGACTATATTGTATAGCAAAGGTGAAAGTGGCATCCTTGTTTGATTCTGGATCTTAGTGGATATGCCTCCAACTTTTACCTATTCAATATGATGCGTCTGTGGATTTTTCACATATTACCTTGATTGTGTTGAGGAATATTCTTTCTATACCCAATTTGCTTATGGTTTTCAATATGAAAGGATGTTGTTTTTTTATCAAATGCTTTCTCTGCTTCTATTGATATAATCATATGGTTTTTATTCTTAAATTTGCTATTGTGATGTATCACATGTATTGATTTGTGTATGTTGAAACTTCCCTGCATACCATGGATAAATCCCACTTGGTGTAGGTGAATGATCTTTCTAATGCGTTGCTGGAATCAATTACCTAGTATTTTTGAGGATTTTTGCATCTATGTTCATCAGGAATATTTTTTGTTGATCTTTTCTGATTTTGAGATTATGGCGGTGCTGGCCTCATAGAATGAGTTTGGGAGGGTTCCTTCCTTTACAATTGCTTTGAATACTTTGAAAAAATTAGAAGTCTTTCTTTTTTTTAAAAAAAAAAAGACTTATTTATTTATTTGAAAATCAGAGTTACATAGAGAGAGAAGGAGAGACACACACAGAGAGAGAGAGAGAGGTCTTCCATCCTCTGGTTCATTCCTCAACTGGCTACAACGTTTGGAGCTAGACCAATCCGAAGTCAGGAGCCAGGGGCTTCTTTCAGATCTCCCATGTGGGCGCAGGGGCACAAGGACTTGGGCCATCTTCTAATGCTTCCCCTGGCCATAGCAGAGAGCTGGACCAGAAGTGGAGCAGCCAGGACTTGAATCAGCACCCATATGGGATGCTGGCACTGCAGGTGATGGCTTTACCCACTACATCACAGTGCCAGACCCAAGTAGTTCTTTTTTAAAGTTCGGTATGATTCATCCGTGAAGCTATCTGATCCTGGACTTTTCTTTGTTGGGAGGATCTTTATTACTGATTCAATCTCCATCTTGGTTATTGATCTATTTATGCTTTCTGTTTCTTATGCCTCAATTTCAGTAAATTGTATGTGTCCAAAAATCTTTCCATTTCTTCTAGATTTTCCAATTTGTTGGCAGATAGCTGTTTGAAGTAATTCCTGATGATGCATTTTACTTCTGTTATGTCTGCTGGTCTATACCCTTTTTCATTTCTGATTTTATTGATTTGAGTCTTCTCCCTCTTTTCTTTTTTCTTTTTTTTTTTTGGTTTGGCCAATGGCTCTCAATTTTATTTTTTTCAAAGAAACTTCTTAATTTTGCTGATATTTTGTATTTTTTGTTTCAATTTTGTTTATTTCTTCTCTTTTTTCATTGTTTCTTTCCTCCTACTAATTTGGGGTTTTGTTTGTTGCTTTTCTAGGTCCATGAGATGAAATGATAGATTGCTTATTTGATGCTTTTCCAATTTCTTGATGCATGCACTAACTGATATAAAACCCCCTCTTAACACATCTTCTGCTGTATCCTATAAGTTTTGGTGTGTTGTGTTGTCATCATTAATCATTTCAGGAACTTTTTGATCTCCATTTTGATTTTTTCTATGATCCACTATCCATTTAGTTTCTGTCTCGATGTGTTTGCATATATTCTACAGTTTCTTAAGTTGTTAATTTTCAGCTTCATTCCATTGTGGATATAAAAGATACAAAGTATGATTTCAATTATTTTGAATTTAGTGAGACTTGCTTTATGGCCTACCATATGGTCTATCCTAGATAAAGTTCTAGGCACTGATGAAAAGAATGTGTGTTATGCAACTGTGGGTTAAATGTCTGTAGGTATCAATTAGGTCCATTTGGGTTACACTGTAGATCAGTTCTGTTGTTTCTTTATTGATTTTCTGTTTAGTTGATCTATTCATTGATGAAAGTGGTGTATTGATGTCCCCCTCATTATTACTGTATTGGAGTCTATGTCTTCCTTTAGATTCATTAACGTTTGTTTTAAACAGCCAGGCTCCTTGGCATTGGATGCATATACATATACAATAGTCTCATCTTCCTCTTTAATTGACCTCTAAATCATTAGAACACCCTTCTCTGTCTCTTTTAACAGTTTTTTTTTTTTAAGTCTACTTTTGGCTAAACATGCTCATTTTTCCTTTTTGTTATCATGCCATGAAATAGCTTTTTCCATCCTTTCACTTTCAGTCTGCATGTATCTTTGTTGGTAAGGTATGTTTCTTGTAGGCAGAAAATAGATGGGCCTTGTTTTTTACTCCATTCACCCAGTCTGTATCTTTTTACTGGAGAGCTTAGGCGATTTACATTCAAGGTTACTATTGATAAGTAACAACTTGGCTCTACTCTTTTTCCATAAATATTCCTATTGTTTACTTTGGATTTCCTTTGTACTTTTACTGGCAGATTCTCTGCCTTCATATTCATTCTCTCTTTTTAAAAGATTTATTTATTTATTTGAGAAGTACAGTTGCAGATAAAGAGAAGGAGAGACAGAGAGAAAGGTCTTCCATCTGCAGGTTCACTCCGCAAATGGCCACAATGACTGGAGCTGGGCCAATCCGAAGCCAGGAGTCAGGAGCATCTTCTGGGTCTCCCACATGGGTGCAGGGGCTCAAGGACTTGGGCCATCTTCTACTGCCTTCCCAGGATGTAGCAGAGATCTGGATCAGAAGAGGAGCAGCAGGATATGAACTGGTGCCCACACGGGTTGCCAGTACTGCAGGTAGAGGCTTAGCTCACTACATCCCAGTGCCAGTCTTCACATTCTTTCATAATACTGACTATCATTCTCCGTTTCTCTGTGTAGCACAATCGTAAGACTCATTTGTAACGCTGGAGAACTGGTGAGAAATTCTTTGAATTTCTGTTTGTTTTGGAAGGTCTTTATTTCTCCTTAATTATAAATGAGAGCATTGCAGGCTACAGTATTTTGGGTTGAGTTTCTGTTAGGATTTTGACTATGTCTGTCCATTTTCTCTTAGCTTGCAGGATTTCTGATGAGAAATCAGTTGTTGGTCTAATTGGGGATACTCTGAAGATAATCTGGTATTTCTCTCTTGCATATTTTAAAGTATTTTCTTTATGTTTCACTGTTGAAAGTTTGACTATCATGTGTCATGGTAGAGATACTTTCTGATCATGCCTATTAGGAGTTTGATGTTCTTCCTGTATTTGCATATCCCTTTTTTTCCTCCAAATTAGGGAAATTTTCTGCTATTATGTGGCTGAATAGGCCTTCTAATCCATTCTTTCTTTCCATGC
Organism: Oryctolagus cuniculus; assembly: GCF_964237555.1. NCBI lineage: Eukaryota > Metazoa > Chordata > Mammalia > Lagomorpha > Leporidae > Oryctolagus > Oryctolagus cuniculus. Next base: position 104,490,815 of record NC_091437.1, on the reverse strand, counting down.
AATCAGAAAATCCTGAGATACATATGATTCATTAGATAACCTGAACGTCATTTCATAAATTGTACGAATTTAGTAAATGCACCAAAATATCTTGAAGAACTTCCAGAAGCATAAAAATTAGATCTGTTATAAGCAATGAATTTAGCAGTCAAAGAAAAAAAAAACAGGTATTAGAAGACAAAGAGAAAGCTATCTGAAAAAAAAAAGTTTGTCTAATAGAAACCATGGAAAGAAACAGAATATTGGGGCTGGCATTGTGGCAAAGTAGGTAAGGCTGCCATGTGTGACACTGGCATCACAAATCGGCACTGGTTCAATTCCCAGCTGCTCCACTTCAATGTAGATCCCTGCTAATGACAGGGTAAAGCAGCAGAAATTGGCCCAAGTGCTTGAGTGGTATAATAGTTTATAATTTCATAAATAGATTAAATCATTCAGATGATTAAACAAAAATCACAAATATAGCCTTATTGTGCTCTCTCTTCACACATAGAAGATACCAACATGTCTTAAATTCTGCATTTTCAGACACCTACCTCATACACAAATATAATTGGTTATTTCTAATCTATTTTGTATCCTGCTGTCTTTCACTTAACATTATATTATAAACCCTTTCAATTGTTCCACAAAGTAAAGATATTAAAGGTGTATGCAATAAATAAAATAAAGTTATACTTAACAATATATTATGTAAGAGTTATAATTGTCCTGTTGGGGTAGTAAGTCTGTTGATATTTAATTTGTTCATGTTGTGGCACCTTGAATTAAAAATACTAATATGTGGAGATTTGGAGGATTTTTTTTTAAGAACTAAAAGGAAATTTTGTTTAAGAAAAGAGAAGGGTCCAACTCGTAGGAAATGGTTAGCCCATTTTCCAATAAAGTGGAAGTTTTGTGATGGGAAGTCTTGTGATAGGCTTTTTGATGTGTTGACTTACCCAGGCTGTAGTCTGCAGTTATCCAATTACTAATTTAAGTGTTACTGTGAACGTATTTTACAGATGTAAGCAAAGTCTATACTCAATTGTCTTCAAAAAAAGAAATTATCTTAGATAAATATGACAGAGTCTTATTTCATTAGTTGAGAGACTTAAAGGGAAGAATTAGGCTTTTCTGAGAAAGAAGAAATTCAGTCTATGACTGCCAGATGCAACTCAGACCTAAAAAGTTTCAACATGCCCTGCCCAATGGTCTGGTCTATAGAGCTAGCCCCTACAATCTTGTAAACCAATTTCTGGCAAGAAATAAAAACTCTTAAAATATATTGCCCGTTGGTTCTGTTTCTCTGGATGAATGCTGTCTTATAGAAATGTTGATGCCAGATATTTTTCTATAGCAGCACAGTTTTAAGAATGAGTTTTTTATATTGTTCATGGAGTTTGTCAAGTGGTTCTCTATTATGACTAGATTTGAAAACACTAATGACTATTTCTAGTGACAAAGAGGGCACTGGAAATCTATATCATAATATGGCAAAAGAGATATGGTAAATATTGACGTTCATTACTCCTAATACCTATAGTAGGTGACATGATGGGTTGCTGCATACTTGTTACTTTACAGCATTTTGTCAAACTAAAGAGTATAATAGAATTTGACGGTCATTCCTAAGTGTTATAAAGCAAGCAGGAAAATAAAATGCTGGTTTTCAGAGCTTCAAATTCTTGTTCAAATTCTACATAAATATCTGAAATCTTTGCTTATACCTGAAAGAAACCTTTATCTTCTATAGACATAGAGCTAATACTTCTAAAAACTAGACTAAGAATCTTATTTTGAGCAAGGGAGTTGCAAGGCTAATTGAATTTGCAACCCTACACAATGTCTCCTTTTAAAATTATTAGGAAGGAAAAATAGATTCCTAAAAATTGGAATAACAACATGTGGTTAGATCCCAATAAATATGATGATATTTGGGTTTGTCAAGTTTTCTTTGTGAAGAGAGCAGATTTTCCATCTCTGCCTGGGGAAGTTAGCTCTGCTTTTACCAAAGAATCTATGGTTTCCTTGAAAGGGATTTTCAGGAAATCTAGTTCCACCAGACCTGTTTCTGGACCTATAACTAGGCTCAAATATTCTTTATGCTTCAAGGCCTATAACTAGACATAAGTCCAAGAAGATGGAAAGTGTAGGGTATAAAGTGTACTTACTGGTAAGATTCTGCTAAGATTGACAAGTGGAAACATTTATACTTTTTTTTATCCATTACTTAAAACAAGAAACAAAAGACGGCCTATATTCAATTTAATTGAATTGCCAGTACTGCCTTGGTACTCTAAAAGAAAGGTTATATACAAAGTTTTAAGGAGGTCAAATGTTAGAATAGATTTCTGAAAGACCTGTTCATTCAATTAGGAGAGCTCAAAGGATATATTTTTTATCAAAGATGAGAGAATTAAATCTGTGGTTCCTATTTATATAATATGAGTGGATCCAAAGTGGATCCAAAGCAAATCAAAGATGATTTGTGATCATCTCTGCAAGTCAGAAATTATAGTGGTAACTGCTACTATTGAAAAGAGATCCCTCCATGAAATGGAGAGAGTGGGATCAAGTGGTAGCGGGGGAAAGTGGTAGCATTTGATCACCAAAGAACAGATGATGTGGGCACTGTAATGAACAGCAGTGTTGATGAAATCATCAGAAAAGCCTGTGTCACAGAGACTTACAGCATTAACTAGCTGATCATAGTGTCACAGGGAAACAAACTCATGAGGGGTCTATTAAGTTCTTATCGATACCTATTGATGGAAGAGTTCCAGATCCAGTGAAAAGAAGTGTAAATTGGATCACCAAAACAAACACGCATGACACCTCACCAATTTCCAGCCCAAGACAACTTATATTTCCAGAATTTCTTGAATTACAGGAAAGAATGGTCCTTTTTGAGATGATACCCCACACACACACTATCAAAAATTCATGTAGTTCATATTTATCCCAGACCTCCTAAAATGAGCTGATGATTATTTGCTAGTATGGTGGTACACTGGGGAAAGAGAAATAATTATACTTTGGGGGGGAGGGGCGTTGCTGGATATTAGCTCTACACTAACCCTAATTTCTGAACAACCAAAATGCTACTGTGGTCCACTATGGAGTATTATAGAAAGCAAATGATAAATGGAATTATAGCTTAGACCTGTCTCATGTTGAATCCATTATATGCCTAAATTTCTCCTATGATTTTTTCCAGTTCCAGAATGCATAATAAAGAATACATCCATTCTAAAAGTTGGAGAATATCAACATTGTTTCCATAACCTTTGCAACAAGGAATATTTGGCAGGACAAACCAACTTCAAGCCATTACAATTGCCTCTAACCAAGAAAAATAATAAGCCAAGAACAATATTGCAATCTTGAAGAATGTGAAAGAAACAGGCACAGTGACTTCACACTACATTGTCATTCAGCTCTTCTAATTGGCTTCTGCACAAAGCAGATGGACCTTGGAGGATGATAGTGGATTGCTTCAAGCTTAATCAGGTGCTGACTCCATTTGCAGCTGCTGTTGCAGATGTGGTTTATTTGCTTGAGCAAATTAATACATCCCCTGGCATTTGGTATACAATTATTCACATGAAAAATGTGTGTGTTTTCAGAATATATGTTAGTAAAGACAATTAGAAGCAATTTCCTTTCAGTTGGAAAAAGCAGAAAAACACCTTTATTATCTGACTTAATGTATATATCAATTCTTTAGTCCTATATCATAAATCAGTCCACATGGGGACCTTGCTTTTTTCCTTTCCATAGAATATCACACTGTTCCACTGCTACACCAATGTACACACACCTAATGGAATTAAACAATCTTATCATGTTCTAAATCATCTTGAAGTAGCTATTTAATAAAATGTTTGATTTTCTTTTGAAACTTAGCTACAGCATCAGGAAATGCAAGATTAATACAATTTCCCCTAGGGTATGATCTATTATCAAAATAACTCTCCAGGATGGTGTGCTTGTTCTCCAAAGCCCAAGACTCCTTTGTGTAGGAATTAAGGGGGAGGATGGTAATAACTCCATGAGATATTTATTATCCTAGTGACCCATCAGCAAAATTCTTTGTCTCCTGAATTTAGGTTATGATGGTACAAGGTTCCTGGTCCCAAGGAAGCAAATATTCTACCAGCAAATATAATGGTTACACTAAAATGGATCGTGAGATTGCTGCCTGACCACTCTGTACTTTTTGTTCTTCTTAACCAATAGACAAAGAAAGCAATTACTCTATTGCCTGGAATTGTATATCCTATTAAGGGAACATTGAATTGCTATTACAAAATGAAGGGAAGGAAAAGAAGTTTGGGGATATAAGCATCCTTTATGTTATCTCTAAGTGATCCCTAAGTGTCTCTAAGTGTTGTTATTAAAGTTAATAGAAAGCTACAATACAAAGTCAAAGAAAGATAATGTAGAATGATGGTTGCCAGGGGCTCTCAGTTAGTGAAATGGAGAAATAATGATTGAGGAGTATTTACTGGGGCCAATGTTGTGATGCAGCGGGTTAAAGCCCCAGCATGAAGTGCCGGCATCCCATATGGGTGCTGGTTCTGGCTGCTCTTCTTCCAATCTAGCTCTCTGCTATGGCCTGGGAAAGCAGTGGAAGATGGCTCAAGTCCTTGGACCCCTGCATCCATGTGGGAGACCTGGAAGAAGCTCCTGGCTCCTAACTTCAGATCAGTGCAGCTCTGGCAGTTGTGGCCTTTGGGAAGTGAACCAGTGGATGGAAGACCTCTCTCTATGTGTGTCTCTACATCTCTCTGTAACTCTGCCTTCAGATAGATAAAGAAATAAATCTTTGAAAAAAGAAAGAAAGAAAACCATGAAGAAGTTTTTTTTTTTTTTTTTTAAAAAAAATACTATTTACTAAGTTTCAGTTATATAAGGTAAACAATTTCTGGGTATCTACAATACAGCATAGTACCTATAAATGGGCATACTACATGGTTTACTTAGTTAGCCAAGAGAGTAGATCTTTAGTAAGGCCTTCTTACAAAAAAAACACTATAATTATAATAATAAAGAGAGGGAAGAAACTTTAGGAAGGGGATAGGTATGTTTCTAGCCTTGGTGGTAGTGATGGCTTCTTGGTCTATTTTTATCCTCTAATTCTTGAGATGTACTCACTAAATATGTAGTTCTTGTATGTTGATCATATCTTAATAATGTGCATAAATATAAACAGTGGCATTGACCTATAAATACACACATTCATTCATAGGCCACACACACCCATATACATAGGATGTAGGTTTTATTTCATTATCATGGTCGTAAAGTACTTATTAGTATAGATTCTAAGCAGAAAATTGGAAATGATGTGCAGAATCACCAACTTGAAGAATCTGACAACAAATCTATGATCTGTAAAAGAGTTAATTTAAAAATATAACACAGTTTATTTCTCCAAAAAGAGGTTTTGAGACTATTTAAAGCAGCCTCAAGTTGCTCTTCAGAATTTCGTAGGTATATAGAAGATTCTCCCATCCCCTTCTGCCAAACCCTCTGACTACAAGGCATTTTTTTATCTTGCTTTGCTTGATATCTATCTTTCCCCACTAAAACAGAAGCAACATTATAACAGTGACTTTATTCCATTCATCACTGTATCCTTAACAACTTCAACACTGCAGTACCTTGCTCATAGTAGGTGCTGAGAAAATAATTACCAAAGAATGATATCTAAAATTTGAATAAATTTTAGAGTACAGTTTATGTTTTACTAGGTTATAGAAAGACAGTGTTTCTGTGCAACAAGCTCATATCTTTTGTTTAATTTGTATTTTTATCTCAAACTCTCCTGCCATAAACCATTTTATTTAATAAGTACTGGGGCCAAAAATCAAATAATGTAATAAAATAAAACATAGTTTTATGAGCAGTTTTATTGTAGATGTTTATTTGCTAATATAAGAACCATTTTCGGCCGGCGCCATGGCTCACTAGGCTAATCCTCTTCCAGTCCAGCTCTCTGCTGTGGCCCGGGAGTGCAGTGGAGGATGGCCCAAGTACTTGGGCCCTGCACCTGCTTGGGAGACCAGGAGAAGCACCTGGATCCTGGCTTCGGATCAGCACGGTGCACCGGCCGCAGCGCGCCAGCTGCAGTGGCCATTGGAGGGTGAACCAACGGTAAAGGAAGACCTTTCTCTCTGTCTCTCTCTCTCTCTCACTGTCCACTCTGCCTGTCAAAAAAATAAAAATAAAAATAAAAAAAACCCCATTTTCTAGAATCTTCATCTGTGAGAAACAGGAAATCCCTGTCAGTGAGGGTAACTATTACCTTATAAATTATTGAATGTATCAGTTACTTAATTTGTATTCTGTGAAAGCATTCTTAAGATAACTTAGCCTGTCTATCAAGACTTTGTTAAACTCCATGGAAACTCCTGAGAATTTTAACATTTAGAAATAAGCTCACAAAGCTTTGCTAAAATAGTTCTCACTACTTGAGATTTTAAACACTGATGTTTTATTTTGGTGGGTTAGCTGTTATTGAAACTTAAAAAGTCATAATATACTTTTCTGTGTTTCTGCTAAAATAATAATGATGAGCATCATGCTGTATTGCTAACTACGAGCACTGTGCTGTACAGAAGATCTCTTGCATTATTGAATCTCTGTAAGCATTGAACAGCATATCCCCTACTTCAAGCCTCACTATGTTTTGTTTTGTTTTTTGACAGGCAGAGTTAGACAGTGAGAAAGATAGACAAAGAGAAAGGTCTTCCTTCCGTTGGTTCACTCCCCCAAATGGCTGCAATGGCTGGAGCTACGCTGATTGGAAGCCAGGAGCCAGGTGCATCCTCCTGGTCTCCCATGCAGGTACAGGTGCCCAAGGACTTGGGCCATCCTCCACTGCCTTCCCAGGCCACAGCAGAGAGCTGGACTGGAAGAGGAGAAACCGTGACTAGAACCGGCGCCCATATGGGATGCTGGCTCCGCAGGCAGAGGATTAGCCTAGTGCACCATAGCGCTGGCCCCTATGATTGATTTTTAAGATGGATAAATTTAATGTGCATACTACTATTTTCCAAAACACATAAAAAAGCTCTTTTTCTTAGTACCAAAGCTTTAATTACATGCACCTATCCTGTCACCAAAAGATCTCCCTCATGTTTTTCTTGGTCACTTCCATTCTCCTAATCCCTTCTCCCTAGTTACTGGTAACTGCAAATTTGTTCTCTGTTTCTATAATATTGACATTTTAAGAGTGTTGTGCAACAAGTAAATTTCATCACATAATATGTGATCTTTTGAGATTAGTGATATTTTTTTTCATTTACTATAAAGCCTCCAAGTTACTGTGTTACTTTTTACTTTTGTTTAACTTTCCTCTCTAAGGAGATACTATAGTTTGTTTCACAATTTCCCATTGAAGGACACCTGAGTTGTTTTACAATTAAGGTTACTATGAATATTCATTTACAGATTTTGGGGGTACACATTTGGGGATAAACGTGAAGGAATTACAATTTTGAGTCATATGATAAGTATATGTTCGGTTTTGCAACAAACTGCCAAACTATTTTCCATATTATTTGACCATTTCATGTTACCACCAGCAATGTATGAGAGATTCTGTTTATCCACACTGTTAGAATGTAGTCACAGCACACTGGTATTTACATTTTGTCAGTGTAAGTAAATTTAGCAAACGTATTTCTCTTTGTCTTACTATGCCTACCACCACTTACAATGTCCTAAAGATTTCCTCATATATATTGAAAACCACATAACAATGTTCGATAGTTTTTGCTTCAATTGTGCACTCAATTAAGAAAACTCCATAGGTGAAGGTAAGAGACATCCCAGAAGAAGGATTACCTTATTGCTACTTGGCTGAGCTTTCCAAGGGGTCTCCACTCACATCACCATAGGAATGACAGGGTGACTTTAAGTTCTCCCACATGTCCAGCACCAGAACTGCAAAGCGTGGCTTTGCTATCACTGGACATTGTTGAGAATATTGATTCTTCATGAGTCTTCCCGTGACACAACCCCAGGAGGTGAAAGTACACGTCCAGAATCTCTGTGTCTTGGCCAGTGACACTATAAGGGAAGGGAGCTCCTTATACCTGCAGGGATGGAAAACATGGCTCTCCACTTAGTCTTTTCTGACACCAGTTTGGTTAAGGGAGAGCCTTGCTATGCATAATAATGGTGCATTCTGCCAGCGCCACGGCTCACTAGGCTAATCCTCCGCCTTGCGGCGCTGGCACACCGGGTTCTAGTCCCGGTCAGGGCGCCGGATTCTGTCCCGGTTGCCCCTCTTCCAGGCCAGCTCTCTGCTGTGGCCAGGGAGTGCAGTGGAGGATGGCCCAAGTCCTTGGGCCATGCACCCCATGGGAGACCAGGAGAAGTACCTGGCTCCTGCCATTGGATCAGCGCAGTGTGCCAGCCGCAGTGCACTGGACGCGGCGGCCATTGGAGGGTGAACCAACGGCAAAGGAAGACCTTTCTCTCTGTCTCTCTCTCTCACTGTCCACTCTGCCTGTCAAAAAAATAATAATAATGGTGCATTCTAGGTTGCCCCACATAGCTATTGCTAAGTAGACATAGACTATGCAAGATTATACATTTTTCTGTGGTATAGAATTAGCATGATGTAGTTATGATCTACACTTTTCTTTTGATTTTTTTTTTTGGTCATTTAACTAGAAAGAGCAAGAAGTATTTTTTAGCAATAACTATTTTTTTAGCTTTTATTTAATGAATATAAATTTCCAAAGTACAGCTTATGGATTACGATGGCTCCCCCCCCCATTACTTCCCTCCCACCCACAACCCTCCTCTTTCCCACTTCCTCTCACATTCCATTCACATCAAGTCTCATTTTCAATTTTCTTTATATACAGAAGATCAGTTTAGCGTATATTAAGTAAAGATTTCAACAGTTTGCACCCACATAGAAACACAAAGTGAAAAATACTGTTTGAGTACTAGTTATAGCATTAAATCACAATGTACAGCACATTAAGGACAGAGATCCTACATGAGGAGTAAGTGCACAGTGACTCCTGTTGTTGACTTAACAATTTGACACTCTTGTTTATGGCATCAGTAATCACCTTAGGCTCTTGCAATGAGTTGCCAAGGCTATGGAAGCCTTTTGAGTTTGCCAGTTTGCCAACTCCAGTCTTATTTAGACAAGGTCGTAGTCAGAGTGGAAGTTCTCTCCTCCTTTCAGAGAAAGGTGCCTCCTTCTTTAATGGCCCCGTTCTTTCCACTGGGATCTCACTCGCAGAGATCTTTCATTTAGGTGTTTGTTTGTTTGTTTTTGCCATTGGAGGGTGAACCAACGGCAAAGGAAGACCTTTCTCTCGTCTCTCTCTTTCACTGTCCACTCTGCCTGTAAAAAAAAAAAAAAAAAGAAAGAAAGAAAGAAAAATAAAAGAAAAAAGAAGCAAGAAGTATTTTTTGTTTGGTTGTGTTTTTTTTTAATGTTGTTTTTGGACTGGTATCTGTTGGCATTTTTGGGTTGCTAGCTTTTCCAGCACCCAGTCAAGGGTATGCGCAGCAAAAAGAAAGCCTAGGAAACCTGACACCATGCCTTTCTTCAGATATTCTGTTACCTAGTTGGTCTACCTTTCTTTTTCTACTTCTCATTGATTTCTGTTTGTTTTATAGATAATTCCAAGATTTTTAGCTGCATCTATTAAAAGTTGTGGGAAAGGCGTGTCTACAGCATCTTTCTGCTATGAACTTTTATATCATTTTAAAAGAGTATTCTTTGCTGACTGCCCCTAGCAACCAAAAGAAAAGAATTTGGAAGATAAATAAGAACTTGAGGCCGGCACCGCAACTCACTAGGCTCATCCTGCTCCTGCGGCACCAGCACTCCTGGTTCTAGTCCCGGTCGGGATGCCGGATTCTGTCCCGGTTGCCCCTCTTCTAGTCCAGCTCTCTGCTGTGGCCAGGGAGTGTAGTGGAGGATGGCCCATGTCCTTGGGCCCTGCACCCACATGGGAGATCAGGAGGAAGCACCTGGCTCCTGGCTTTGGATTGACGCAGCGCAACGGCCTCGACATGCCAGCCATAGCGGCCACTTGGGGGGTGAACCAACAGAAAAAGGAAGACTTTTCTCCCTCTCTCTCTCTCTCTCTCACTGTCTAACTCTGCCTGTCAAAAAAAAAAAAAAAAAAAACATGAAAAATCTGGACTTTGATAGCCCACACTGATACAGAAATAGATCAGGTTAGGTATCTGAAAATTAACCCTGTTTCAGAGTATCCTCAAAGGCCTGGAAAATCCCTTTCTGTCCAGGTTCACAAACTTCCCCAGCTTTCTAATGGCTAAACAGAGTATGGATGGGACAAGATGGGGAAGATGGCAGGGAAATGGATTGGAAAATCTCACTGTTGTGCAAGACGATGAATCTCACTGATTATGTTACATTCTATGATTTAAGCAATGGGCTTCATTAAGGAAAGTTGTAAGTCCACAGTCAGAAACGAAATCTTCAGCTTCCCAGTCCATCTGTCAACCCACAAGGAGCAGAGTTGGACAGAGGCACATGTGGACACATGGTACCCCTTGGGTGGAATAACCCTATCCACTTTGTTATTTATACTTCTCAATGAACAGGGAATTACGCTCCGCTCAGTCTGGGATTCATTGCTATGGGAAATGGCTTGGAAAACAGGTCCAGTAATAGTAGATACTGGAGTCTATGGGAAGTAGTCTTTTCACTGATCATATGGAATGTAAGTCAAGCCACAGTCTCTCCAGCCAAGAAAAGAAGGGACCTTTCTGAGCTCAGCATGTACCTGGTTAGCACAACATCCAGCAACTCAGAATGGGGTAAAAACATTACCTCCACATGCATGGGTTCATTAGATCACTCCAATACATTTCAGTTCAGTTCCTTTATATCCTCCCAGATACAAAATTCTTTTGATTTCAAAATATTAGCTATAAAGAAGGACTTGAATCAGTATGTACACTAATAAGAGGAACTTGATGAAATAGTTTTTCTAAATTGATCACAATAGTGAAAAATAACAGTCTCATGACAGAGCGGAGCAGAGATGACGATAGCCACACAATGCCAGGTTTTCTACTGCAAAGTTATTCAACCTAATCTGTCTCTATTGCTAGGAAGATAAATTGCATTTTTCATAGTTTTCAAGAAAATGCCAGAATCTTTCCTCTCAATCACTATGATGAACCAGATAGATCTGCATATTTCTTTTTTATTTAGGTTTTGCTTATTGATTTTATTTATTTAAAAGGCAGAGAGATAGAGAGATCTTCATTGGCTTTTTCATTCACCAAAAATCCACAATAGCCAAGAGCCAGGGATTTAATCCATGTCTCTTATTGGAGTCATGGGGACACAACTACTTCATCCATCATTTGCTGCCTTGCAGAGTGTACGTTAGCAGAAACCTGAATAAGAGTTGGAGTCAGGACTTGAACTTAGACATTCCGTTATAGGATGCAAGTATCCCAAGCAGTGTCTTGACCACTGTGCCAAACACCTGCCCCCAGATTTATTTAAAAATATTATGTCTTCATCATGATAGTTGCCATAATTATTCACTGCTACTGCCCTAAAATTAGATTCTTGTTAAAATATATGTCATTGAACTGTAATACAACAAGTAGCTAAATTACAATTTTAATACAGTGCAAACAAAGTAATCAACAGACAAAAAGAACTTTCATTATTTAGCTGATCATCAAGAGGCTGTGCTGGCATAATCAATAGAAAAGATAAATGAATTTATAAAGCAAGAAACTGTGAGGATTGACTTCACTGTGAATCAGCTCTAACTAGTATCAACATGCAACATAGCATTTATTCACTTACCAAGAAGTATTTATCACATGTCATATATTATGATGAGGGTTTGAAACAGATTCTTAACATGATTACTAATTAATTGATGGTATGCATAGACTGAAGAAATCCAAAGATAACGAAATGAGTTAGTGGAGCCAGCATTGTGGCATACCAGGTAAAGCCAACTCCTGCATTGCTGGAATCCCATGTGGGCACCGGTTTAAGTCCTGGTTGCTCCAGCTTCCTACTAATGTGTCTGAGAAAGCAGCGGAAGATGGCCCAAGTCTTTGGGTCCCTATCCCTTTGTGAGAGACCTGGAAGAAGCTCCTGGCTCCTGGCTTCAGATTGGAACAGCTCCAGCCAGTGCAGCCTTCTGGGGAATGAACAAGCAGATAAAAGATTCTCTTTCTCTTTCCCTTTCTCTGCCTTCTTCTCTCTCTCCATAACTCTAATTTTCAAATAAATAAATCTTTTAAAAAAGAAATTAGTGAACCGATCAAGAAAATAGCAAAGAGACATTCTATTGAAGACCAAAGCTCTTTGTTTCCAGTATTTCTGTGCAACAACCTATAGAAAAATTGATTGGCAGTGATATTTAGAAATATAGCCCCACTGAGAAATATCTTGATTCAATTACTTCTTTTTTCAGGATAAAATTATCAAGCAACAAAGACCTAATTTCATGGGAATGAAAGTGTGTGGGGGAGAAGTGTTTAAAGGGGTAGACAGTATACATACAGTCCCCTGATGCCAAATGAGTTGATGCAATGGATTGAATTTTATCGGTGAATATAATAATGCAAAGGCATCAATGAAATTGATTTTAGAAAATCATATTGATTTTCACAAAGAAAGTCATCTCCTTTCTTTCTAACAGCTGCAATGCAGAGATGAAAACACAATCCACAGAAACTGCAGAGGTCAGAGGCCAAGTTGTGTCTTCTCTGTGTGTGCACCAGCATATCATTAGGAAGAAAAAAAATCAAAAAATGGTGTATTTCTTGATGGTACTGCTGAGCAGAAGATATATAAAATGGCTAGAACTATAAAGAGGTGGAAACTTTATAGCAGCATCTATTTGCCACAAACTTCATTGTGGAAAAAACAATATATTTACCTGTAAATGTCATAATGATAAAAATGTGTTATTTTCTAAATTTCTACCAAGATCAGTAACAGTCAACTTTTCACTTCACTGACACACACACACACACACACTCTCTCTCTCTCCTTTTTAGGTGCATGGTTATCACCTGCTTCAATCTATTTCAATATCTATGCCAGACCTAGTTGTTCTAATTGGATACAAAAACAATAAATGTAATGGGACACGGTTAACCTTCCAAAGGCCTATTAGTCTACTCAGCTGTGACAGGTAATGGGAAATTTAACCAGCTCCAATAAATCACCAAAGGCAGATAAAAACTGCTAACAGAGAATTTTCAGGGAAAAGAAATATCTGATGGAAAACATCCTAGAAGATCAATCTATAATATCTTTAAATCTTACCCTAGTTGCTATTCCTCTCTTGTACCTGCCATACAGCAACGTTCATCAAACTGAAATCGTCAAAGTGAAAATTTGAATAGAATTTTCTGTTTATATTTTCCTTTTTTAATAGAATTTTTAAAATTTATTTTTGTTTATTTGGAAGTCAGTGTGACTGAGAAAGTGGGGGAGAGACAGAGAGAAAAGGAGATCTTGCATGCACTTCACTCCCTAGTTGTCCACATTGATCAGGACCAAGCTAAGGACAGGAGCCAGGAACTCCATCTGGGTCTCCCAGATCTCCCACAAGAGTGACAAGGGCCCAGACACTTGGGCCATTATCTGCTGCCTTTAAAAGCACATCAGCAGAGAGTTGGATCAGCAGTCCCAATGTGCAATGCCGGCATCAGGGAAAGCAGTTTAACCTACAGCACTACAATGCAGCCCCTAGCTTTCTCTACTCCACAGTTTCTGTAATGTTTTCTTGGCTCAATATTGACTTGATGGTAATTTTATCGCTATGTTTTATACTTCAGTGTTACACATTCTCACATGTGTCCTTATATGCATACATTCATGCACACATGGACACATAGGCTGAAGATATAAAATAAGATCAGTACTACAGACTTAGCATCCCAGGCTTTCATTATTTACAAAACAAAATTCCAAAGAAACATGAGATTCCAAAGACTTTTTATTTAGCTGAATCAAAAAAAAATATTCTGAAACTGTTGTGCAAGAGTATGTTATGTAGCTACTAGGTGAGCCTAATTAACTGACACCCTATTTATGTTATATATAGTTTAGAAGAGAAATACAGTTATGTTGAGGTTAATGATTTGTTCAGGTGCTGAAAATAGTGAACAAGTTGCTACATCCAGTCTAGATCTCCCAAATCATGCCTAGCAAATAAATGAAATTATGTATGGTCTTATGTAACAATGTCAAAGGTCAATGCCAAGGGCCAGCGCTGTGGCGCAACAGTTAACACCCTGGCCTGAAGGGCCTGCATCCCATATGGGCGTCGGTTCGAGACCTGGCTTCTCCACTTCCTGTCCAGCTCTCTGCTATGGCCTGGGAAAGCAGTAGAAGATGGCCCAGGTCCTTGGGCCTCTGCACTCTTGCGGGAGACCCGCAAGAAGCTCCTGGCTCCTGGCTTTGGATCGGCGCAGCTCCGGCCATTGCAGCCAATTGGGGAGTGAACCATCGGATGGGAGACCTCTCTCTCTCTCTCTCTCTCTCTCTCTCTGTCTCTGTGTGTGTAACTCTAACTTTGAAATAAATAAATATATCTTTAAAAAAAAGTCAATGCCAAACCTTCCTTTTTTAAGAATTTTCCAGATTTATTCTGCACATCAAAAGACCAAAATTGTACACCTTGAAATATTGAATTGTTTAAAGCATACTTAAATGATACTTTGAAAAAGTCTATGAATTTTGAAATGGATATAATGGATGTTTCAGTAATGTTGTATAGTTAAGTATTCTTACTGAGCATCAAAAGTTATCTTTTTTAGATGGAATCCATATGTCAAAATATTTATCTAGCTGGCGTCTTTTCTCTGAATTCTTTCTCTAGAGTTCCACAGTGGCATGCTGGCAGAATTCTTCAGGATCTGACCACTTGCCACCCAGGGGTATTTGGGTAGCACCAAAGCCACAGACAGCAGTGAAGGAGAGGCCATGTGCTGATAAGTGGAATTCTTCCTGATCTGGCAGTCAGAAAGGAAAAAAATTGCAGAAAGCACATCATAAGTGTCTCAGGCAGGTCCCACCCAGTCACTGAAAAGAAAGAAATAGACAAAACTGCCATGTATATAAAGTCAGCCATTTGGCCACAGCACCAAGAAAAAATGATATATAAATGTAAATAACGAGGCCAGTGCTGTGGCATAGCGGGTAAAGCTGCCGCCTACAGTGCTGGCATCCATATGGGTGCTGGTTCTAGTCCCGGCTGTTCCACTTCCAATCCAGCTCTCTGCTGTGGCCTGGGAAAGCAGTAGAAGATGGCCCAAGTCCTTGGACCCCTGCACCCCTGTGTGAGTCCCAGAAGAAGCTCCAGGCTCCTGGCTTCAGATTGGTGCAGCTCCAGCTGTTGCAGCTTTCTGGGGAGTGAACCAGCAGATAAAAGACATGTCTCTCTCCTCTCTCTCTCTCTCTCTCTCTCCCTCCCTCTCTGCCTCTTCCTCTCTGTAACCTTGCCTTTCAAATAAATAACAAATCTTTTTTTTAAAGGTAAATAACAGCAAGAAATACAACTTATGTAAGGTATTAATTCACTTAAGAGAGGAAAATATAGCTTTAAAAGCAAAAACTAGTGGATTTACTTAACACGGAACCTGCAGAAGATGTAAACAAGGGGCTAGTGTTGTGGCATAGTGGGTAAAAACACAGGCCTGGGGTGCTGGTCTCTGTTGATTTGAGTCCCAACTGCTCCACTTCCAATCCATCTCTCTGCTATGGCCTGGGGAAGCAGTGGAAGATGGCCCAAGTCCTTGGGCCCCTGCACCCACGTGGGAGAAGCAGAGGAGGCTCCTGGCTCCTGGCTTCAGATTGGTCCAGCTCTGGCCTTTGCGGTCACTTGGGGAGTGAACCAACAGATGGAAGACCTCCCTTTCTTTTTGCCTCTGCCTCTCTGTAATTCTGCCTTTCAAATAAATGAATAAATCTTTTTTTTTTTTTTAAAAAAAAGGACATAATCAAAACCTTCAGGCAAAAAATAAGGAGGGTCTTCATGGAGAGAGATTTCCTAAAACATTTTCTAGAGGTAATACATGTGATTTCTGCCTTTTTTTTTTTCTTTTTTTGACAGGCAGAGTGGACAGTGAGAGAGACAGAGAGAAAGGTCTTCCTTTTCCATTGGTTCACCCCACAATGGCCGCTGCGGCCGGTGCACCACACTAATCCGAAGCCAGGAGCCAGGTGCTTCTCCTGGTCTCCCATGCAGGTGCAGGGCCCAAGGACTTGGGCTATCCTCCTCTGCACTCCCCGGCCACAGCAGAGAGCCAGACTGGAAGAGGAGCAACCGGGACAGAATCTGGTGCTCCGACCAGGACTAGAACCCAGTGTGCCGGCATTGCAGGCGGAGGATTAGCCTAGTGAGCCATGGCGCCAGCCGTGATTTCTGCTTTTTAAAAAAGTAAATGTAATTGGTCAACTCTAGCTGTTGCAGTCATCTTGGGGAGTGAACCAGCAGATGGAAGATTCTCTCTCTCTCTCTCTCTCTCCCCCTCCCTCTTTCTCTCGGACTCTGCCTCTCTGTAACTCTCCCTTTCAAATAAATAAATAAATCTTTTTTTAAAAAAAAGTAAATGTAAAAAGGGAAAAAAGAGAGTGATGTGTGCTGAAAAGCTACTTCAGGCTTTCAAGGATTAAGATAAAGATATCACAACAACAAAAATCAACATTCCACAGAACTGTAATTTATGATTTAAAGGGCATGAGGCAGGCAGGAAAAACCCGGGAGATCTAAGAAGCATAAAAAAAGTGTGCCAAAATGACAAAGGACAGAAGGGAAATGAACTTTTTAAAAATGGCAGGCTCTTCATCTCAAGAGAGCACACTATGCCATAGATAGTATTGATGAACACACACACACACACCACACACACACACACCAAGACATACCATGATGATAACATTCCTGAAATGCAAGGCGAAAGAGAAAATTTTTCTTCCAAAGAGAATAATTACAAAGGAATCATAAATGATTCAGGACGGCTGGGAATTTGGAAAATTCATTAAAAATCAATTAGCAAAACAGAGGACATAATTCAAGAGAATTTCATAATAGCAAGAGATTACAAATTCTAAAATATTTTGCCCAATGATTTGGAGCAAGGGTAGAATGCAAAAGAAACCCAATTTTTCAATGTTTCATTTCTGTGTGTAAAATCTAGGATAAGTGAGAGCATGTAAATCATCTTGGGAAGAGAGTATAGTAATTATTTAACTTGCAAAAATATTGAAAACATAAGAGTTTAATTTTGACCTTTAAAGACAGGAAAGTAAGCACACTAAATGAACTCCACAATTAATAAGGGCAAAAAATAATGACAAGAGTCTTGCCCAAGCTAGCAAAATAAAAATAGAACAAGCACAGGGAAAAATAATATAAAAATGATAAATTAAGTAAAATTAAAGGAATAAAACAATGATATGTTATAAACATAATGTTAATAAATTGTAAGATTGTTTAGCTTAAAAAATAATAATGAAATTATAAAGTAGAAAAGGAGTTAATTGTGAGAAATAGAGTAATGAAGGAGAAAGAAAATAGAAAACATAAAATATTAAAAGAATAATAAAAGCAAAAGCTATTTCCATGAGAAGATTAATTAAATAGATAAACAACCTGAATGAGGAAATAAGAAATCAATGTTAAGGAATAGAACAGTACATAGGTTAGCAATCCTAAGATATACAACATAATATAATATTCAACTTCACGGCAGCATTTTAGAACAACTAGAATAGCTCTACCCATAAAATCCTTAAAAGGTTGAAAATATCTTCTCCCCACACTATTCTACATCCTAGCCACTAGCTACCTGTGGCTGCTGAACTCTTGAAATGTGGATAGCAAATTAGGGAGCTAAACTTTATTATATTCAATTTTAATTTATTCAAAATTTTATTCAGTTATCTCAATTTTCTCATTAATGTGTAAACTTACCTATTCATATGAGGAAAAATGTGAAGTTTCAACACATATACACAGCATAAGCCAATCAGATCAAGCAACTAGCCTCTCCTTTCCTTATTTTTGGTTTTTGTTTGGAGCTTACCAGCTCCTCTCCACTTCATATACAGTATATAATACATTATTGTGAACTATTATCATACCACTGTGCTGTAGAATACTAATACTTGTTATTTTTATTTGTGTTCTGGTAGCCATTAGTCGACCTTCCTCTCTCCTCCTCCCCTCACTATTCCCAACCTTTATTAACATACTATTTTTTAAAAAATTTCTATATATGACGGAATATACAGTATTTGTCTTGCTGTGTCTGGCTTATTTCACTTAACGCAATGATCTCCATTGTGCTGTAAATATCAACATTTCATTCTTTTTATCACTGACAAATATTCCTCTTTATATATTTTACGTTTTCTTTATCCATTCACCCATTGACTGACACATAGGTAGACTTCATCTCTTGGTATTGTGAATAATGGTGCAATGAACCTGGGGATTCAGGTATCTCTTTCAGATGTTGATTTTGTTTCCTTTGAGTGTGTAACCAAAATTGGGACAGCTGGGTCATATGGTAGATTTATTTTTCCCTTTTGAAGAA
The DNA here is from genome assembly GCF_964237555.1 of Oryctolagus cuniculus. Classification (NCBI taxonomy): domain Eukaryota; kingdom Metazoa; phylum Chordata; class Mammalia; order Lagomorpha; family Leporidae; genus Oryctolagus; species Oryctolagus cuniculus. The sequence goes on along the minus strand of NC_091437.1, from coordinate 104,472,227 downwards.
CCCCATAAATTTCTCCATATTGATTGTACTAACTTGCATTTGCACCAGTAGTATAAAAAGTTTCCCTTTCCTCCACATCCTCACCATATTTGTTATAATTTGTGTTTTTGACAATAGCCTTCTAACCGGAGTGAAGATTTGTATATCCCTGATTTGTTGTCCATTTGTATTTCTTCTTCGGAGATTCTTTGACCATTTCTTAATTGGATTGTTTTTTGTTGTTTTAAAGCTTTTTGAGTTCCATATATATTCTGGATCTTAATCCTTTGTCAGATACACAGTTTGTAAATACTTTCTCACGTTCTGTCAATTGTCTCTTTATTCTGCTAATGGTTTCTTTCCCTGTGCAAAACTTTCAAAGTTTGATATAATCTCATTTGTCTATTTTTGCTTTTGTTGTCTGTGCTTTCCAGGGTCTTATAATCCCTAAAATCTTTGCATAATGCCAGTTCTTTGAACTACTTTCCTTATGTTTTCATCTAATAATTTCATATTTTTAAGTTTTATATTTACAACTTTGATGCATTTTGGGTGGATTTTTGTATAGGGTAAGAAAGGCAGAAAGGCATTTTTTCAGTCTTTTGCATAGGGATATCCAGATTTTGCAGCACCATTTATTGAAGACTGTCCTTTCTCAAGTGTATGTTTTTGGCCTTGCTCAAAGGTCAATTGTCTGTAAATTTAGGATCAATTTTTTGTATTTTGATGGGAATTACATTTAATCCATACATTACTCTTGTAATATGTACATTTAGAGGTTTTTCCTCTTTTTTGCATCTTCTTAAAATTCTTTTATCAATGTTTTGCAATTTTCATTGTAGAGGTCTTTACAACCTTGATTAAATTTATTCCAAGATATTTTATTTTGGTAGCTATTATGAATGATATTGCTCTTATTTCTTTCTTAGTGGTTCCTTACTGGTATATAAAATGGTATTAATTTTTTGTGTTGACTTTTGTGTCCTACAAGTTATTGAATACGTTTATCAATTCTGATAGTCTTTTGATGGAGTTTTAGCTTTCTCTCTCTATGAAGTCATGTCATCTGAAAACGGATTATTTCATTTCCTCCTTTCTTGATTATATATTTTTATTTCATTCTCTTTCCTAGTGGCTCTGACTAAAACTTCCAAAACTACATTTATTAAGAGCAATACAAGTGGACATCCTTGTCTTGTTCCAGATCTCAGAAGACATCCTTTCGGCTTTCTCCCACTGAGAATGATGTTGGTTATGGATCTAGCATGTATAGCTTTTATTATGCTGAGATATATTTCTTCTATGCCTAATTTCTTAAAAATATTTACCAGGAATGAATTTTGAATTTTATTCAATGCTTTTCTGTATCTATTGAGATAATCATATGATTTTTGTCCTTCATACTTCTAATGTGATATATCACATTTATGATTTGCATAGGGTAACATGCCTGTCTGTATGATAAATATCATTTGATTGCAATGAATGAAATTTTTCATGTCCTACTATTTAGCCGAGAATGTTAACATCTATTTTCCTCAAGGATGTTGGTGTAAAGTTTACATTTTTGTTGCATCTTTGTCTGTTTTCAGAATCCAGGTTATGCTGGCCTTCTAGAATGAGCTTGGAAGGGTTCCCATCACTTTGATTTTCTTGGAAATGCTTGAGAAGAATTGATGCTAATTCTTCCTTGAAAGTTTGCTAAAATTTAACGTGAAGCCATCTGGTCTCATTAATTTTTTTGGGGAAAATGATTGATTCAATCTCATTTTTCATTCTTGATTTGTTCAGGTTTTCTGTATTTCATGGTGCAATATTGGTAAGATATATAGAAATGTAACCATTTCTTTTAGGGTTTCTAATTTGTGGGCATTTAGTTGTTCATAAAACTCCATAATGATCTTTTGTAATTCTGCAATATCAACATGAATATATTCTCTTTCCTCTCTGATTTTATGTATTTGAGTTCTTAGTAAGCCTACCTAAAAGTTTACCAACTCTGATTATCTTTTTAAAAAATTTGATTCCATTGATTGTCTTTTGAGTTTCTGTTTCATGACTAATTTAAGTAAAATGTAGTCATCTTTTAGAAATCCCTGATGGATTTTTTCTAGGAATCCCCTTGGACACCAAAGTTTATCACTGCTCAAGTTCCTCATACAAAATAGCATAGTATTTGCATATGACATTTGTATATTTCTCCATACACTTTCAAAATTTCCTTTTTAATTTATTCAGAGGCAGAGAGACAGAGAGAACACCCATGTAGTGGTTCACTCCAAAATGCCCACAACAGCTGATACTAGGCTGCACTAAAAGCAGGAACCAGGAACTCAATCCAGGTCTTCTATGTGGCTTATGAGAACTCAATTAAATGAGTCATCCCAGCTGCCTCTTAGGGTCAGCATTAGAAGGAAGTTGGAGTTGGGAGCCAGAGCTTTAAATTCTCTCCCCTCCAGCCCTCTGATATTGAACTTGGGCATCTTAATTTTCACGGCTAAATGCTTACCTGATCTCCGTATAGTTTACGTTCGTATCTAAATTACTTATAGTATATAGTACAATCTAAATGCTGGAGAGGGGCTGGCACCGTGATGCAGTGGGTTAACGCCCTGGCCTGAAGTGCCTGCATCCCAAATGGGCGCCGCTTCTAGTCTATGCTGCTCCTCTTCCAATCCAGCTCTCTGCTAAGGCCTGAGAATGCAGTGAAGATGGCCCAAGTCCTTGGGCCCCTGCACCCACGTGGGAGACTGAGAAGAAGCTCCTGGCTCCTGGCTTTGGATCAGCGCAGCTCCGGCTGTTGCAGCCTTCTGGGGAGTGAACCAGTGGTTGGAAGACCTCTCTCTCTGTCTCTACTTCTCTATGTAACTCTGTCTTTCAAATAAATAAAATAAATCTTTAAAAAAAATGCTGGAGAAATAGTCATGACATTGTATTGTTTAGGGAGTAATTACGAGGAAGAATAATAAAAAACCCTATACATGTTCAGTACAAATGTATTTTTTCTCCCTAAGTAATCATATTTTCTGTCAGTGGTTGGTTGAATCCACTGATGAGGAACTCGTGGGTACAAAGAGCTAATTGTAGTCAAATGTAACCAGTGGCTATTATAGGTGGTAGTGGAGTGGAAATGATTATTATCGAAGAAGGAGAAAGTCTGAGTAGACCAATAATCATATAAAATATCAAATAATCAAATATATGCTAATTAAAAAGCAAACAAACAGGCTGAGCTCTATATCACCTTAAAAGATCAGATAGTTCCTATGTTATTTAAAACCATTTCAGGCAATTTAAAAATAAACACAAATCTGTCTACTTCATTTGATACAGTTGGAAAACCTTTATATCATAATCTTATAAAGATAATGCATAAACCCAAATCATAGACCAATTTCATTTATATTATTTCATTTTGATGTTAGCAAATCAAATTCAGTAGCATGTTAAATTACTCATAATTATGTTTTCTACTAAAATTATTAGTGTGACTCAACACTAAGAAATCTGTCAATATAAATCACCATTAAAGACTGAAAATATTTGACTATAGCAATAGTTCCTAAAATATGATAATTACATGCAAATTCATTCTTAATAAAAACCCTAATTAAGATTAGAAAAGAAGAAATTAATTGGGTATGTTAAGAGTTACCCAAAATTAATTGATAATATTACAAATGACCATTTCCATTGTGCCAAGAAAAAGAATCTTTAACTACCTTAAAAAAACTTTAATTTTAATTAAAAAATTTTTGAACCATACAGACAAAGCTGCAACATAATAAAATTAAGACATTAATACAAATTGGCAATATTAAACTGAGTATCTTTATTTACAGATGAATGAATATCTTACATAAATTTTAACAAATATTACAGTATAATCCAGCAATGTTTTTATGTAAACTTAGTATGTCAGAAAGCTACCCATGCATTTATGGTTCTTAGAACTGAAAAACATAACTGATCACCAAAATTAAAATGTTTCACATCATAAAAATGGCTTAAATTCAACTACCAATGACTTGTAAAAAAATGCAACTATAGGAATGTGTATTTACTTAGTTTGTTACAAATCTTACCAATAAAATGTGATCTGATAGAATAACCGATAAGTCAACAAACTATTTACAAAAAGGAATTAAATGTGTAAAATAAGAAAATAAAAAGATGCTTAATGAACAAAGTGTGTAAATTCTAACTATAATGAGATATCATTTTTAAACATTCAATTGACCTACTACTTAAAAAAAAAACTAGTGACATCCAAAGTTGTAGAAATGTTAATTACTACAATTGTTGAAAATCAATCTAGCATAATTGATTAATAGTACTGTACCTTGTGCCCCAGAAAACCCACCTATGAATTGATCACATAGGAATCAAATGCATTGGTTCATGGTATAAAACTAATGTGATGCCATCCAGAATTATGAAATATGATATAGCTGTTTAAAAGATTATGTTTGAGCTATGTCTGTTCTCCTGAGGAGATACACATGTTTTATTTTTCAGTAGAAACATCAAGTTGCAAACTAAAGTATATAATACATTTTTAAAGATTTTTATTTATTTGAAAGGTTGAGTTATAGAGAGAGACAGAGGAGATAGACTTAGAGATAGAGATAGACACAGAGACAGAACCAGAGATAGAGATACAGATCTTCCATCCACTGGTTCACCCCCCAAATAGCCACAATGACTGGGACTGGGCCAGGTTGAAGCTAGGCACCTGAAACTCCTTCCAGGTCCCCCATGTGGGTAGCAAGGACCATCTACCTTTTCCTCATCTCTAATGTCACAATTTGTAGTAAAAAATGCTAACAGCCTAGTGTGTCTTTCTTCACCTTTACCCTTGCTAAAACAAATGCGTGTGCATGCAATTACATGTGTGCAGAACGGTTTGCTTATTTCCCTTTGACAATTACACAGCACATGTAACTTGCTGAATTACTGTTTTCACTAAGCAACATGAGGGTATATGTGTGTGTGTGTGTACCCTCTACCCCCTTTTGATTCCTTTCACAACACAGCTTTTGTTAAAAAGATTTAGATCACAAATGTTAGAAAGAACTTTTTGGTTTTGTTTTTTGTATTAGTCTATATTGGTTTTATGTTTTGGTTTTGTGGGTATAGGATTTATTTTATTTACTTGAAAGACAGAGTTACAGAGAGTGGAAAGGAGAGATAGAAAGATCTTCCATCCACCGGTTCACTCCCCAGATGGCTGCAACATCCCAGGGCTGGGCCAGGCTGAAGTCAGGAGCCAGGGACTTCATCCAGGTCTCCCACATGGGTACAGGGATCCAAGGACTGGGGCCATCTTCTGCTGCTTTCCCAAGTGCATTAGCAGAGAGCTGGATTGGAACTGGCCCCTATATGAGATTCTGGCATTGCCAGCAATGACTTAATCCATTATACCACAGCGCTGACCCCTGGTTTTGTGTTTTTTACTTGCTGCTCTTCTTTCCCTTTTTTTTCATATGCCACAATATGAATATTTGATATCTCAATTGAAAAGGAATTGAGGAATAAAGAGCGTGTGCTATTTTTGAATAAATTTTACTTTGTTTCCTTTTTAGAATGAGCAATTATCAATTTTGCAATGTGGGATATCTCATAGGTAGAAATTAAATAGAAAATGATTTATTTAGAGGCTGGTGCCATGACATAGTAGGATAAGCCTCCACCTGCAGTGCTAGCATCCCATGTGGGTGCTGGTTTGAGTCCCAGCTGCTCCACTTTCAATCCAGCTGCTGGTTAATGTACCTGGAAAAGCAGTGGAAGATGGCCCAAGTACTTGGGCCCCTGCATCCACCTGAGAGACCTGAAAGAAGTTCCTGGCTCCTGGCTTCAGATTGGCTCAGCTCTGGCCATTTTGGCCATTTTGGGATTAAACCAGTGGATGGAAGACCTCTCTCTCTGTCTCTCTTTCTTTCTGTAACTCTGCCTCTCAAGTAAATAGATAAATCTTAAAAAAAAATAAAATAAAATGATTTATTTATGCTGTGCACTAATGTTTCAATTTTTATTTCTATTGTATTCATATCACAGATAAATTTATTTATTTTTAAAAGTAATTTAATATGTAGAATGGATGTGAGAAATCCATCTCAAGTCATGTAATAAAGGTTAATCAGAAATGGGGAAACAGAGGGTACACAATAAAATGCACTATTAACTCTAAAAATGATGAAGAGTCATTTGGCAAGTCTAATCCATCATGCTACTTTATTGATGGAGAGTTCATTTAGAGACAGGTTAATTCTATGAATTAATATATCTCCATGCAAAGTCACCAGTGAGAAAATAACTCAGTGGAGACAATTTCTGCTGTAAGTAAATGTAAACTTGAAATGCAAAATACCAGCCTGGACATAAACCTGTTAGCTGCATGTCCAGAGTTGATCCAACACATTTCCCAGGAGACAATCAGCCAACTCAAGTCAGGAGATTAAGAAACTGAGCTTCTTCGGGAGACACAGCAGACTCATAGAATGGCAGATGTCCTAAACAGCACTCTGGCCTCAGAATCAGCCCTTCAGGCATTCGGATCTGGCTAAAAAGCCCATGAGAGTTTCTCAGGCATGGAAAACCAAGACACTCAGGCAAAAAAAAAAAAAAAAAAAAAAAAAATGACCTACCTGAAAGATTTCTATGAGTGAGATCCCGGTGGAAAGACCAGGTCATCAAAGAAGGAGGTACTTTCTCTGAATGGAGGAGAGAACTTCCACTTTGACTATGACCTTGTCTAAATAAGATCAGAGTTGGCAAACTCAAGAGGCTTCTATGGCCTTGGCAGCTCATGACAAGAGCCTCGGGTGATTACAGATGTCACAAACAAGAGTGTCAATTGTTGAATCAACAACAAGAGTCACTGTGTACTTACTGCTCATGTAGAATTTCTGCCCTTGATGTGTTGTACAATGTGAATTAACGGTATAACTAGTACTCAAAGTATTTTATACTTTGTGTTCCTGTGTGGGTGCAAACTGTTGAAATCTTTACTTAGTACATACTAAGTTTGTCTTCTGTACATAAAGATAATTGAAAATGAATCTTGATGAAGAATGGGATGGGAAAGGGAGTGGGAGATGGGATGGTTGCAGGTGGGAGGGAGGTTATGGGGGGAAAAGCCGCTATAACCCAAAAGTTGTACTTTCGAAATTCATATTTATTAAATAAAAGTTTTTTTTAAGAAATTTCTCCATGAAGGAAGCATTAGTCTTCATCCATCCAAGTTGAATTGCAAAATATTTTGAGAATGGCAAGAGGCTTATATGACAACATAGTCAGGTGAATCTATTTTAGAAAACAAAAACATTAAGTTCAAAATAGAGAGTTGGAAAGTCAGCCATGACTCTCATGGCTGATGATGTATTTGCCTACAAAAAATACTTCCCAGAATTATTCCCCTTCTTAATTTCTTTCTTCTAATATATTGCACATTAAAATTGCGACTGAGTTAAAATCATTTCTAAAATAAAAGTTATTATCACCTTAATAGGAAGTAAAATTTATAAAATATGCATAGAATGTAAGAGCTTAAATTTAGATATCTTTGGCATACCCACTATGGAACTACTCAACTTGGTCACATGATTTCTATTTATTTATAATGGTGGTAGGTTTGTGTGGGGATAGTTTATATGTGACAGTCATGCAGATTTCCTGCTAAGCAAAGTGCAGCTAAAAGATCATTATTTCCTTACAACAAATCCCCCTTCCAACTATTTGAACTTGAAATGATCTCTTTTCTCTCATTTTTTAGTCATTATCTCACTGTTTAATGATTTCATTCATACTCTTCACTTTAACTATTACCCAAATTTTCCTTTTTGCTATCAGAGTTTCACTTGTATCAATAAGAGACTTCCCTCTCTTAACATAATTTGTCTTCTCTTAAATTTTTGACTGCTTGAAGGCAGAGAACATGTTACATTCATCTGTATCTTTTCAATTTTTAAAAATATGCCTGATACACAGCAATCAGGGGCTGGATATAGGGATAGAGGCTGGAATTTAAATATTGTTTCCAGTTCAGAGCATGCTGTCATTAAACTAAATGCTTCTACTTTACAAGGATTAGCTCACAAGTCCGTCTGGGGTATCATGTGCTTGTTTAGGGATAACAGGATTTGATTGTTTTTGTCTTTTCATTCTTCTCAAATGCCTATTGCATGTGTCAAGGGGGACATCTGAATCTCCGTATAGTCACGCGTGAGTACTAGAAACCTCTTTCTCCAACTGGTGGAGATAAAAGAATTCCTGTACAATAAAAAAAAAGCATCATGAACGTAATCTGATTTTAATACTGGGAAACAACAATTTTGATAAGTAATTTATGTTCAGAGGAGAAATATCACAAGTGAGTCATTTCCCTGGTGGAACAACAGATGGCAGCAAAGGGGGATAATCTTGTGTACCCACGTTTTATAATAATTGGAACTGAAAATTACTTTCTGTGGGCCATTTTAAACCCTGTCTTAAAATTAGCACAATTTAAAACAAAAAAGACTAGTTAATACACTGTAAACATTCATCTTTTTTAAAGGAATTTATTATTACATTAGCTTATCAGGGTCACAGTAAATACATAATAATTATTGCAATTTGTTTATAGGATAAATCGAAATGTAGATGTTTTAAGAGATCCTTTGTAACATGCACTTAATAGAAAAATTACTTTTGGGGGGCCGGCGCTGTGGCACAGCAGGTTAACGCCCTGCCTGAAGTGCTGGCATCCCATATGGACGCCGGTTCGAGACCCGGCCACTGCACTTCGGATCCAGCTCTTGGCTATGGCCTGGGAAAGCAGTAGAAGATGGCCCAAGTCCTTGGGCCCCTGCACCCACGTGGGAGACCCGGAAGAAGCTCCTGGCTCCTGGCTTCGGATTGGCACTGCTCTGGCCGTTGCAGCCATCCAGGGAGTGAACCATCAGATGGAAGACCTCTCTCTCTCTGCCTCTCCTCTCTCTGTGTAACTCTGACTTTTAAATAAATAAATAAATCTTTAAAAAAAAAAAGAAAAATTACTTTTGGGTGGATTTAAAATGAAGAAAAGTTAACTAATTGAACTTAAAAGAACTCATGGGCTCTCTAACTTGTATTCGTCAACCCTTGTCTTCCTATAAAGCAATCTGTCCATCATATCATTTTAATATTTTTAATCACCAAATTTAATTTATCAAATGGCTGGCTGGTGCCACGGCTCACTAGGCTCATCCTCCGCCTGCAGCGCCAGCACCCTGGGTTCTAGTCCCAGTCGGGACGCCGGATTCTGTCCCGGTTGCTCCTCTTTCAGTCTAACTCTCTACTGTGGCCCGGGAAGGCAGTGGAGGATGGCCCAAGTCCTTGGGCCCTGCACCCCATGGGAGACCAGGAGGAAACACCTGGCTCCTGGCTTCAGATCGGCGCAGCGCACCAGCCATAGCGGCCATTCGGAGGGTAAACCAACGGAAGGAAGACCTTTCTCTCTGTCTCTCTCTCTCTCACTGTCTAACTCTGCTTGTCAAAAAAAATTAATCAAATGGCTTTAGAACTGAAAATCTCTTAACAGGAAATATTAAATTTGAAGAAAAATAATTCAAGTAATATAAAGGACTTCCAGATTTATCTGGAAAATTAAAAGAGCAGTCTTCATTATCCTAATACTTTCTAAGGCATCGATTAAGTAGCGAATTGACTAAATTTCTCTTTCTATTAATTATGCAATTGTAACAGTGATAATACTCTATTTTTTAAAAAAATATTTATCTGAGAAGAAGAGTTACAGACAGAGATGGAGAGACAGCCAATCTGAAGCCAGGAGCTTCTTCCAGGTTTCCTATGTGGCTGCAGCAGCCCAAGCACTTGGGCCGTGGGCTGCTGCCCTCCCGGGGCCATTTGCAAGGAGCCAGATCAGAAGCGGAGCAGCCAGGACTTGAACCGATGCCCACATGGGATTTTGGCACTGCAGATGGTGGCTTAACCTGCTGAGTCACAGAGCTGGCCCCAACAATACTCATTTTTAAAGATGTATTTATTCGAAAGGCAAAAGAGAGAGAGAGAGAGAGAGATCCATCCATTCACTGGTTCACTCCTCAAAAGGCTACAACAGATAAGGCTGGGCCAGGCTGAAGCAAGGAGCCAGAAATTCCATCCCTGTCATCCTGGTCACCCACATGCATGGCAGGACCCAAGTACTTGAGCCATTATTCACTCCATTCCAGGAATATTAACAGGGAGCTGGATTGAAAGCAGAGTAGCTGGGACTTGAACTGACACTCAGATATGGCATGTGAGCATCCCAGGCAGCTTAACCTGCTGCACCACAATGCTCTTAATAGCTAATAGAGAAACACTTTGTTCATGAAATGGGAAAAATGCCAGAATCCTCTTTGTACCCAAATGAGAGCAGAGGAAATGTAATCAATAAGCATATCAAATCACAGCCACATCAAAAGTGATGATTCCAAGGCGCACATTTGAAGGCTTGACCTAGGATTAGTTATTGATACAGTGTTGAATACATTGAAGACTCTTTCTTTTTTGTCCATTAAGAGAAATAGTCTGTGCTTGTCAGGATGATTTACAGGCTCCTTTCTTCCTTTCCTCTTTCCTTTCACTCCCTCCCCCTCTCCCTTTTCTCCTCCCTCCCCTTCCCCTCTTCCCCTACTTCTCCCTCCACTCCTTGTCTCCCTGTACTTCTCCCTCCCCCCTCCCTCCCCCTCTCCTTCTCCCTCTCTTTTTCTGTCTTCCTCCCCTCCCTCTCTCCTTCTCTTCTTCCCTCTATATATACCTCTCCCTCCCTCTCCCCTCTCCTTCTCCTTCTCCCTCTTTCTTCCCTTCCCCTCCCTCTCCCTCTACTTTCCTCTCCATTTCCCTCTCTCTCTCTCTCCCTTTCCCTCTGTTTTCCCTCTTCCTCCTCTCCCCCTCCTTCTTCTTCTCCCTGTTTCTTCCCCTCCCCCTCCCTTTCCCTTCCTTTCCCCCTCCCACACCCCCTCTCCCTCTCCCTCTATTTTTTAACTGGAAAAGTAAAGAGATAAAGTGTGCCAGATAACAAAGGTAATTTCATGATAGGTATAGATTCATTCATATAAAGTCATAAAATGCTCAGGCTATTTCAGTCCCCACCTTTCCTTCCATTGCCTCATCTCTTACTCCGAATAATGCCACCTCTACTTACCTCAGCCCACCTACTCCTTTCACCTACCCTTCAAGGTGTACTTTCAGTTTCTTGATTCACTCTAAACACAAATACTTATAACAAGGGCCAAATCCTAAAGTTTAAGTTTTATTGAGTAGAATGTCAGGCTCTCCACTAGCAAATGAAGCAGGGCCTAAAAGATGTGGCATGGGAGCTGAGAGCTAAGTGCATTGGACTGAAATTAATCCATGCAACATTTCCTCCTCTGCTTCCACACATAGCTAACTGCTGTAGTCACACACACAGCTCAAACCATTTCAGACATTGCAATGGTTATTTATCATCAGGGCAGATAACCTCTATATATCTATAGCCAATACAATCAAACGTTTTACCAATCATTTGAAATGGCAAGAACAATATAAGTTCACAAATGGCAAGTTAAATCTCTAATTAAGAAAGCTTAAGAAACAGGGGCAAGTGTTTGGCATAGTTGTTAAGATGTTGCTTGGGATGCTTGCCTCTGTACCAGAATGCCTGGGTTCAAGCTCCAGCTCTGCTTCTCGTTCCGGCTTCCTGCTAATGTGCACCCTTGGAGGCAGCAGGTGATGGCTCAGGTAGTTGAGTCCCTGTTAGCTCCCAAATTTGGCCTGGCCCAGCCCTAGCTGTTGGGGGTATTTGAGGAGTAAACCAGTTCAGTGGGCTGGTTTCAGAATGTTGGCTTCTCTCACACAGCTATGATCCCCTCCCAAGTGGAAGAAGCGCTGAAGTCCAAAATGTGAGTTAGTAACAAGAGAAAGACAGCAAGACCTGGGGAAACAATGAAAAGGCAGTTGACACAAAGCAAGAAAGAAGAGTCATAATAAAGGAATTTTGTTTTTATGGCAGGAAGTATCACATATGCCAGGATGTCCAGCTTCAGTCACAAACACGTGGAAAATATGTTCCCTGCTCAGGCCACTGGCAACTGAAACGTAACTGTTAGTGCTGGGTCACTGTGAAGCTCTCCTGAATACCAGAGCTTACAAACAGGAAGCAAAGGAAGCATTTGAATGTGGATGTCCTCACTGCGATTATCTCTAAATGACAATAAATCTGGTGCCACCTGGATCACCACCAGAACAAGGTGATGATTCAGAGAATTCATTTCACTTTCTATTCTCTTGTGACTTGTGGGAAAGAAAAGGCATTAGTGCACAATGATATCATTAGAAACAGAGCAGAGACCCTGATGACAGATGTGATGCTTCACAGAGTGAGGATAAGTGTATACCAGTGCACCTTAAAGTCTGTGTATGTAGAAAATACAATTTTGTTGGGGGCTGGTGCTGTGGCTTAGGAGGTAAAGCCCCAGCTATAGTGCTAGCATCCCATAGGGGTGCCAGTTTGAGTCCCGGTTGCTCCATTTCCAATCCATCTCTCTGCTGTGGCCTGGGAAACAGTAGAAGATGGCCCAAGTCCTTGGGCCCCTGCACTCCTGTGTGAGACCAAGAAGAAGCTCCTGGCTCCTGGCTTCAGATCTGCGCAGTTCTGGCCATTGCAGCCATCTGGAGGAGTGAACCAGCAGATGGAAGACCTCTCTGTCTCCCTCTCTGCCTCTCCCCCTCTCTCTGTAACTCTGACTTTCAAATAAATAAAATAAATCTGAAAGAAAGAAAGAAAGAAAGAAAGAAAGAAAGAAAGAAAGAAAGAAAGAAAGAAAGAAAGGAGAAAGAGAGAGAGAGAAAAAGAAAGAAAGAAAGAAAGAAAGAAAGAAAGAAAGAAAGAAAGAAAGAAAGAAAGAAAGAAAGAAAGAAAGAAAGAAAGAAAGAAAGAAAGAAAACTTGGGACAAAGAAATTAAGCCAGAGAGTTGGGACCTCTTTTTCAGCTCGGGGCAGAAATCCTCTCTGTAGCATCAGAGCTTAAACTCATGAATACAAGCCAGTGTCTCTGTGATGACCACACAGTGAAGGTTTATACGTTTAGAGGCATTGTCCTCACTGGCAAGATATGTTTCTTGGTTTGGAGTACAAAATTCCTCCAAATTCTCCTAATAACTGAAATTCTAGTTAAAGATAGATAGAGAAATTGGATTCATGGAATGTAGAAAATGTAACTGATGGCTGCAACTATTACTTATTATTCATTAAATATATCAGGTACTGAGTTGCCTGCTGTGAATGATATCAACAATTTTCATAAAATACTATGGAATAGCTGCTAAAGACCTACAATTACTGAGCAAAATATTTGGATGGAAGTGAATTCCAGAATTCTAAATATTTTAAAATTTAGAAAAGCAACATGTTTTATATAGGGGCCTTCAAAAATCTCATGGAAATGTGTGTTATAAAGAAACTCCATGGATTTCAGAAAATTTTGCACTAAATTAAACTTATCTTCTGATTTCATTTTTCCATGAACTTTTTGAAGTCTCCTTATATATTCTATATTTTGTCACATCACCAGAATGGTTTGGACAAGGACACTACAATCAGATGATAATTTCCAAATGGAAATCTAAAAATACACTGAAGTAGAATAAATAAAGTTGGGAAATTATTTCAAACATTAAAAATATTTTAATTAAATTGGCAAATAAAAGACATTTTATTTACAATAAAATATTTTATTTATAATAAAAAACATTGCACCTCAATGTTTATTGCAGCTCAATTCACAATAGCTAAGACCTGGAATCAACCTAAATGCCCATCAACAGTAAACTGGATAAAGAAATTATGGGATATGTACTCTATAGAATACTATACAGCAGTAAAAGATAATGAAATCCGGTCATTTGCAACAAAATGGAGGAATCTGGAAACCATCATGCTGAGTAAAATAAGCCAGTCCCAAAGGGACAAATATCATATGTTCTCCCTGATCTGTGACAACTGACCAAGCACCAAAAAGGAAACCTGTTGAAGTGAAATGGACACTATGAGAAATGGTGACTTGATCAGCCCTTGCCCTGACTGTTGATGAACAACTTAACACTTATCCCTTTTAGTAATTTTTTTATTCTACTTAATACTATTGGTTTAATTCTGTAATTAATACACAATTATTCTTAAGTGTTGAAACTTAACTGAAAAGTGATCCCTGTTAAATATAAGAGTGGGAATAAGAGAGGGAAGAGATGTACAATTTGGGGCATGCTCAATCAGACTTGCCCCAAGTGGTGGAGTTAGAAACGTGCCAGCGGATTCCAATTCAATCCCATTAAGGATATATCAAGGTGGCATGTACCAATGCCATCTCACTAGTCCAAGTGATCAGTTTCAGTTCATAATTGATCATAATGATAGGATTAAGAGTCAAAGGGATCACATAAACAAGACTAGTGTTTGCTAATACTAACTGTTAGAATTAAAAAAAGAGAACAATCCAACATGGGAAGAAGGATACACAGCAGACTCAAAGAATGGCAGATGTCCTAAACAGCACTCTGGCCTTAGTATCAGCCCTTCAGGCATTCGGATCTAGCTAAAAAACCCATAAGAGTATTTCAGGCATGGAAAGCCAAGACACCCTGACAAAAAAAAAAAAAAAAAAAGCCTCAGGTGATTACTGACACCATAAACAAGAGTGTCAATTGTTAAATCAACAACAGGAGTCACTGTGCACTTACTCCTCATGGAGGATCTCTGTCCTTAATGTGTTGTACAATGTGAATTAATGCTATAACTAGCACTCAAGCAGTACTTTACACTTTGTGTTCCTGTGTGGGTGCAAACTGTTGAAATCTTTACTTAGTATATACTAAATTGATCTTCTGTATATAAAGATAATTGAAAATGAATCTTGATGTGAATGGGATGGGAGAGGGTGCGGGAGATGGGATGTTTGCAGGTGGGAGGGAGGTTATGGGGGGAAAAGCCACTGTAATCCAAAAGCTGTACTTTGGAAATTTTTATTTATTAAATAAAAGTTAAAAATATTTTTAAAACTTTTTTGGTTTTAATATCATGTATTAAGGACTTTTGACTTAGTTTTCCCTTTTATCACTATTTAACATCAATATGGTTTATTTGTCCCAATTAATCAATCAATATTTATATATTATTATTAACTAAAGTTTGTACTTGGTTCAAATTTCTTAAAGTTCTTTCTGTTAAAGATAGATTTATTTATTTGAAAGTCAGAACAAGATGAGATGGAAAGACAGAGAAATCTTCTATCCTCTAATTTACTCTCCAAATAGCCACAAGAGCCAAAGTTCTGCCAGGTTGAATCCAGAAACCAGAATCCAGGAACTCCATCCCAGATTCCCACAGGAGTAGTAGGGACCTGAATGCTTGGGCCATCCTCTGCCACTTTCCTAGTTGCCGTAGCAGGAAACTGGATCAGAAGCAGAGCAACGGGGACTCAAACCAGCACTCTGGTATGGGATACCACTGTTGCATCACCCTAGATTTCATAAGTTTTTTCCTACATCCTTTTGGTTTTCTCCCAGGATACCAGATTGCATTTAGTTGTCATATATACTTAGGTTCCTCTTAGATGTAAAGGTTCTTCACACTTTCCTTTGTTTTGATGACCTATGTTCTGAGGAAGAGTCGTCAGGTAGCTTGTGACATGTTCCACATTTGGGATTTCTCTGATGTATTTCCCAGGTATAAACTGAGGTGATGTACTTGGGAGAAGAACACAGAAAGACAATGTAATTCACACCACCTCATATATGTGGCATGCACGTTGTCCACATGACCCATAACCATTGATAGCAACTCGATCATCAGGCTGCAGTAGTGTTTATTGTGTTTGTCTTCCAGCTATACTTCCCACTCCCATTTCCTTATGGTACTATTTGGAAAGAAGTCATTAAAAGCAGTCTATAGTTATAGAATAGGAAATTTTTTGCAGTTTTATTTACTTATTTCTATTTATTTTTTAAATTAATTATAAGGAATATAAATTTCATATGTGCAACTTTAGGAATATAGTTATTCTTCCCACCATACCCGCCCTCTCACCTATACTCTCACCCCTCCTCCTCTTCCCCCACTCCCCTTCCCAGTCCCATTCTCCATTAAGATTTATTTTCAGTTAGCTTTGTACACAGAAGACCAACTCTACACTAAACAAAGATTTCAACAATTTGCACACACACACACACACACATACAAACTGTTGAGAACAAGTATCACATTTAACTCTCATAATACAACTCATTGAGGACAGAGGTCCTGCATGAAGAGTTAGTGCACAGTGACTCCTGTTGTTAATTTAACAATAAACACTTTTATTTATGATGTCAGTGATCACCTGAGGCTCTTGACATGGGCTGCCTGGAAATTATAATCCAGAATGTCAGATAAATGAAATCATACATTTATTGTCTATTTAGACAGATTTCTTTAATGTATTATTTATTGAAGATTGATCTATGTTTTTACATGAACTGTAGTTCATTTCTTTTTATTATTTTTGAATAGTATTACATAGTATGAATGTACCACAGTTTATTTATCCATTTATCTATAAAAATAAGTTGGTTACTTCCAGGTTTTGGTAATTACAAATAAAGCCATTATAGACACTTGTTTGTAGGGTTCTTTGGGAACGTAAGTTTTCATGGCACTTGGATAGACACCAAAGAATGTGATTGCTCAAATTAGATTACTCAGCTTTGAAAACAACTGAAAACTGTCTTCCACAGTGACTACTGTTTTGCTTTCCCACCAGTAACAACAATTTTTGTTTTTCCAAACCTTTAGAAGCAATTGATTTTGTCAGTTACTTTTAATTCTAAATACTCTAATAGCTATATACTGGTATTTCATTGTAGTTTCAATTTTCAGTTCTCTAGTGACATATGAATTTTTTTAAGATTTATTTGAAATGCATAGATACAGAAGGAGAGAGGGAGAGACAGAGAGAGATCTTGCATCACTAGTTCACTCTCCAAATGGCTGCAGCAGTTCCAGTTGGGCCAGGCCAAAACCAGGAACCAGAGCTTCTTCCATGTCTCCCACATGAGTAGTAGGGGCCCAAGCACTTGAGTCATCTTCTACTGCTTTCCCAAGTGTATTAACAGGGAACTGGATTGGAAGTGGAGCAGCTGGGACTTGAATTTGTGCCCATTTGGGATGCTGGCATTGCAGGCAGTGACTTTACCTGCTACGCCACAATGCCAGCCCCAACATGTGATGTTGAACATCTTTTCATATATTTTATTTTATTTACAACTGTGTATCTTCTTTGGTGAGGCATCTTATTAGGTCTGTGTACCATTTTTTTAAATTGGACTGTTTGCTTTATTATCTTTATCTTTTCTCTATTTTGGATTCAAGCATTTTATAAGCTATGTGTTTTACAAATATTTTCTCTGAGTCTTTAGTTTGTATTTTCATTACTAACAATACCTTTCCCAGTGAGAAAAATTTTGAGCTTAATAAAGTCCATGTTATCAATGCCTTTCTTTCATGTAATGTGAATTTTATAATATAGCTTTAAAATTTATCATAACATCCAGAGAACATAATTTCTTCTAAAAGATCTATAACTTATTAATTTTCATTTGCTGCTCCTTTTTGAGTTTATTTTCATGTAATATGCAAATATATTTTTTTTTTAGTTTGGCTATTTATTTTTTGTCTCAGGGCTATCCTATTGCTCTAGTACCATTTATTGAAAAGGTTATCCATTCTCAATTGAGTTGCCCATTTGCCTGTGTTAAAAATTGGTTTTTGTCTGTGAGTGGGTGCATAGGTTCATTCCCAGTCTCTTTGTTCTGTTCCATTGACACTTTTTGTCTGTTCTTGCACCAATTACTGTAACTTTTTCGAAAATGATTCATTTATTTATTTGAAAGGTAAAGTTACAGAGGGGCAGAGGCAAAGACAGAGAGATCTTCTATTCACTGGTTCACTACCTAAATGGCCACAACGGCCAGAGCTGGGCCAATCTGAAGCCAGGAGCCAGAGCTCCTTCCAGGTCTCCCACTCAGGAGCAGGGGCTTAGGCACTTGGGTCATCTTCCACAGCTTTCCCAGGCCGTAGCAGAGAGCTGGATGGAAAGCGGAGCAGCAGTGTCTTGAACCAGTGCCCATATGGGGTGCAAGCGCTTCAGGCAGTGGCTTTACCCACTACATCACAGCGCTGGCCCCAATTACTGTAATTTTAAAGTAAATCTTGAAATTGATCAATGTGGGTTTTTCTCTTACTTGTTTTTTCTTCTTTTGCATACTGTTTACTGTTCTGGATCTCTGGACTTCCCAATACTTTTTAGAATCAGTTTGATGATATCCAAAAACTATCCTGCAGGAGATATTGATTAGAATCAAATATGTATAAAAATGATAATATTGATGTTCTGTGCTCCAGGGTATGAATATACATTATATTTCCATTTATCTAGTCTTTTATTTCTTTCACCAAATTCCTATAGTTTCCTATCTTCAAAAGTTCTATATGTGTGTTAGACTTTGACCTAAGTTCTTTATTTCTTATGCTATTATAAATATTTTTAATTTCAGATTCCAATTGTTCTTTATAAGAAACTAGTTGACTTTTGCAATATTGAACTTATATCCTGCAACCTTGCTATACTTACCTGTTATTCTAGCTTTGTTTCATTCTGTTTTGCTTACAGATTCATCTGTACATAAAGACAAAGAGTTTTATTACTTCCTGTAAAATATTTATGCATTAATTTATTGTTCATGATTTATTATACACATTAGCTAGGATTTCCAGTACAAAGTTGCATGAAACTGGTGAAAGGAGACATTCTTGAACTTAGGGGAAAGTATTTAGTCTCATAACATTAAGTACGATATAGCTGCAGTTTTTTAATAGATATACTTTATCAAACTGAGAAAATTCCCGTTCTATTTCTAGCTTGATGACAGTTTTGCCATGAGTGGATGTAGGAGTTTGTCAAATTGTTTTTCTTTGTCAGTAGATATAACCCTACAATTTTATTCATTTAGCTTTTGAATAGTAGTGAATTATATTGATCTCCATATTTGCATACTTGGAAAAATCTCACTTTGTGGTAACATATAATTTTTTAATATATTGACAGCTTTGATTTGAAAATATTTTGTTGCAGGGGCCAGCGCCACGGCACAGTAGGTTAATCCCCTGCCTGCAGCGCCAGCATTCCATATGGGCACTGGTTCTAGTCCTGGCTGCTCCTCTTCCAATCCAGCTCTCTGTTGTGGCCTGGGAAAGCAGTTGGAGACGGCCCAAATCCTTGGGCCTCTGCACCCATGTGGGAGACCTGGAAGAAGCCCCTGGCTCCTGGACATTGTGGCCATTTGGAGAGTGAACGAATGAATGGAAGACCTTTCTTTCATCTCTCCCTCTCACTATCTGTAACCCTACTTCTCAAATAAATAAATAAAATCTTTAAAAAAAAAGAAAATATTTTGTTCAGACTTTTTCATTCATGTTCATGGAAGGTATTGGTCTGCAGTTTTTTTTCTCTTGTAATATCTTCATTTGTTTCTGGTATCAAGATAATGGTGGCCACTTAGAAAGAACTAGGACACGTTCCTTCTCTAACTTAGGAGTCCCTAAATTTTCTTTAGATAGAATATCCTGCAATTCCTTCAGTTGTAACACACTATTATTATGTGTAATATCTCAGTAGGTGGTAAGGTGTAGATGAAGGAGAGATTTATACAATCTTCCCATCACATCTCACTCTTTTAATATCTTGTACTCTGGGGCCTTGGTCTTTGTATGTGTTTCTTCAGTTTTTTTTTTTTTTTTTTTTTTTTAAGATTTAATTATCAATTTGAAAGACATAGTTACAAAGAGACAGAGGCAGAGAAGTCTTCTGCCCATTTGGTTCATTCCTCAAATAGCCACAATGGTCAGGTTGGGGCTGATCCAAAGCCAGGAGCCAGGAACTTCTTCCAGGTCTCCTATGCAGGTGCAGGGGCCCCAGCACTTGGGCCATCTTCTACTGCTTTCCAGGCCATAGCAGACAGCTGGATCAGAAGTAGAGCAGCCGGGTCTTGAACCAGCGCTCATATGGGATGATGGCACTATAGGCAGCAGCTTTACCCACTACATCACAGCGCTGCCACCGTCCTTTACCTCTACTTCCAAGATTGTCATTTTTGAAACACTATTTCACTGGGTTGTTTATTTAACATTGGTGTGTTTTCTGGCCGGCGCCGCAGCTCACTAGGCTAATCCTCCGCCTTGCGGCGCTGGCACACCGGGTTCTAGTCCCGGTTGGGGCGCCGGATTCTGTCCCGGTTGCCCCTCTTCCAGGCCAGCTCTCTGCTGTGGCCAGGGAGTGCAGTGGAGGATGGCCCAGGTGCTTGGGCCCTGCACCCCATGGGAGACCAGGAAAAGCACCTGGCTCCTGGCTCCTGCCACCGGATCAGCGGGGTGCGCCGGCCGCAGCGTGCCGGCCGCGGCGGCCATTGGAGGGTGAACCAACGGCAAAAGGAAGACCTTTCTCTCTGTCTCTCTCTCTCACTGTCCACTCTGCCTGTCAAAAAATAAAAAATAAAAAAAAATTAAAAATTAGCCGGCGCCGTGGCTCAATAGGCTAATCCTCCACCTTGCGGCGCCGGCACACCGGGTTCTAGTCCCGGTTGGGGCGCCGGATTCTGTCCCGGTTGCCCCTCTTCCAGGCCAGCTCTCTGCTATGGCCAGGGAGTGCAGTGGAGGATGGCCCAGGTGCTTGGGCCCTGCACCCCATGGGAGACCAGGAAAAAGCACCTGGCTCCTGGCTCCTGCCAGGATCAGCGCGGTGCGCCGGCTGCAGCGGCGGCCATTGGAGGGTGAACCAGCGGCAAAGGAAGACCTTTCTCTCTCTGTCTCTCTCTCACTGTCCACTCTGCCTGTCAAAAAAAAAAAAAAAAAAAAAAAAAAAAAAAAAAAAAATTAAAAATTAAAATAAAAAATAAAAATAAAAAAATAATTAAAAATTAACATTGGTGTGTTTTCTGTGTTTGAGACTTGACTGCCAATTTATCTTCTTTTCTATAAAATATATTTATTATTCTGAATTTCCTGTTGCATTTTTCTACATCTGAGAAACAAAATCAGGGTAAGAAGACAGTCATATACCTTTGAACCTTCAGGTTTTCAGGAGACACCAGAACTGCTATAGATAGATGTATTAAATACAATATGATCTGTTTGTTGTGATTATAAGACACTGAGCTTAGATGATAGATGGTATACACAGACTGATCTTCTACCTATTGGATTTAAATTTTAGGACTATGTTAACATTGTGATATGACAAATCAGTAGAAAATATATACTATTCAGTATCAAGTTCACTTTAATGTCCTCAATATCAAAATAATTGAGTAGATGGCTGTAATCTCTTGGGGCACTCAAGACTTCCCAGCGTGCCCCAGAGTTGCACCACACCATGGTGTCACTTGGTTACAATTTTTGCGTCTTCCCTTTGATTCACAATTATTCCTGTTCAAGAAAATATAATTCTATCATTACCTGATCCCATAGAACTCCTCAAAAATAGTTTCCTCACCTTCATTTTTCTTCTTATCTCACTGTACTCTGTACAGCTAAGCAGGAATAAAGCACATCTATATCTGAAACTAAAAGTTACAGTATGAAAAAACTGGACAAAGTTCTTATCACTCCACTTGTTTATTTTCTAATCTCAGCTACGTATCTAAAATGAGTCAGCCTTCACTAGTATCCATCATTTCTCTATTCATTTACTTCACAAAATCATTACAAAAGCTATTGCTTCATTGGATTAAAGACACTGTTTCAAAACTGGCATTCTCACCTAATCAGGAGGATCATTAATTTGAGGTTGTCTCTCCAACTATAGAAGTGTCCATTCTAATTTTGGGTCAAGTCTTGTGTCTGAGAGATGAGAGAGAACTCCCATATGCTAGTTCATTCCCCAAATGCCTGAAATAGCCCAGAGCCAATGGCAACCACAGATGTCCCAGCATTTACATTAACAGGACACTAGAATCAGAGGTGGAGGCTGGACTTGAACTCAGGCCTTCTAAAGTTAGACACCCTAGTTTTAAGCAATGCCTAAGAGCTCCTCTTTTCTAATCCTTATGGTTCTCCCACTTTCTTTCTCTATCTTTTATCTCTTTTATTCTTCTCCTTATCCCTTTTTCTTTCACATTTATTAAATATTTAAAAGTAATTCTCAAGCACAGAGATAAATGTTGTTCTTTCACCCCAGTGCCAATCTAATGGCAGCCTGACAGTACATGAACTACTTATTTCTGGCTAATGATGAGAAAATCACAGAAATTGAGAGCACCAACTTGTAATCTTTTATAGCCATTGAAGATTATTGAAACACTGAATTTTAGGCTTGAACCCATTAACATAAATGTAGTAATAAAAATGGGATATATATTTTCTATGATTTTTTTCTATTTTTCTCCTTAATATAATAACCAGTCTGTGACAAACTGGGAATCAAAAAAGGGAAAACCACCATGGGTTGTTTGAGTAATCTGCTTAAACCAATTGTAACATTCCTTTAGCATAAAATGAATATGTTATAAGCATATTGGCTGACTTCCTGGATCCATGAGACGGGTGAAATTTCAGCTTGAGTAAGTGTTAGGAAGTAAAGGAAACAGAATAATGAGAGGCACCATCAAAAGCAGGCCTCTGAATAATCTGATAAGGATGCTACTAGTATCAACACTGCCACCACTGTCATCATGTAATAGAAAAGACGTTAACCTCAACGGGGTTGTGGCCACTGCTTCCACTGAGCACAGATGCTATTGCCAGCTCCAGTGTGGCTTCTCTGTCCCTGATTCCTCACGTCAGTCATGCTAGAGTCAAACTACTGTGTTGGAAAATTTGATGATCCAAGCCAAGATCTTCTTTGAAATACTTTCTGAACTGCCCATGAAGTCAATAGATGCTGAAGTCAATAGATGCTGTCACCAATATCCCATTTGTAGTATTTCACCTTTTCCCAAGAGCTTCAATTAGGATAGCAGAAGACCCTGGGTAATCATGGAAGATCTAAGTAAAGGGATCTTCAGTACTGAAGAGACCAGCATCATCAAAGACTCGGCATGAGACCCAATGTCACAAACATTCCTAAAATAGAAATGATCTATTGTTTGTGGTAAATAAAACCACTAATATTTAATTACTTAGAAGTATCTGTTCCTTCATGGACAAATTTTAATTAAGAGCATAAAGCCTTACCGTTCTCAGCAAAACCAACTCAGGATCAGTAAACCAGGTGTTTACCAGCATCCATAACAAGAGCAATGTAAGACGTTAATGGAAGCTGGTGATATACCAAATAAGCTTTGGCATGATTCACATGTATTGCTGTCATTGTCTCTCCTTAACATTTTTCTTTCCTTCTCAAAGTAAATATTAGTACAGCAATTTCATGCTTTCTCAGAAGAGAGACTCAGAATTATGTATCTAATAAAAAGACACTATTAAGGAACAAGGCAGAAGAATCCTCTAATAGCAGGAATAAAATTACATATAATAATGTATCATAGGAGACCTAAAATATTAATTTTTTTGTATGATGGAAATTATGTGTTTTGATGGTGGAAGATGGAGAGGAAAACAGAGGAGGTTTAGGGAGAAAGTGTTTTCTTTATTGCAGACTATTTCCTATGACTTAGCACGTGGCAAGTTTTCAGTTATCATACAAATTAAAGTGAGTTTCTGGAGCATGTCATGTCTGTAAGTTTGACATTTGTAGAAATGACAGCATTTCAGAAAAAAAGCTTTTAGCATATTCTCAGTGGTAGCTAAATGTGAAATATGAGACTGTTCCCTACTCTGCTGAATGAATTTTTATGGAGATGTGATGGGCAATTATATTATTGTCAAGGATGGAGGAGAATTTAAGAGGTTCTTATCATATTTTCCTTTAATGCTTCCTGTGTTCCAATTTCACAAAGGAGCCAAGTTTAAAATTCACTGAAACACACAACAATTATGATACTGTATAAAACCACAACATCATAAAGTACTAAAACAATTACAATTCTGGTGATGTAGTGAGTAGAAAATAACACTTAGGCAAATGCAGGTATTATTTACAATGTCCTAATCCTGATGAGAAAATAAAGATATAGCTGGTGTGAGCTGGCCAGCATGACAAATTTATATTCCTAGTTCATGCCAAGATAAAAAGTTGCTAAATGTTGACCCCTTACACAACACGCTACAGTGTTGAAATTCTATAGGTTGTTTGAGAGTCACATTCTACTTGTATGCTGTCAGGTAAGAGAAAGTCACTCCTTTGACAGACTCTGCTAGCCGCTGCCAAAGAGCCCATGTGATACAATACTATTGAGATAATCACAGTGGTGTCCTCATCAGGTTGGGATTTTCTCACAAATGGAAAGGAGGAAATGATAGAATTCCCAAATGGGAATGCATAACGCACATCAGTCTTCCCATGCTCAAATGGCAAGATTGGTTCCACTGCATAGACTACATGATATGTTTGCTAACCTGTGTTAGCAAACCTGTGTTGCTGGAAGTTTGCAGAAACAACGTTCTTTTCTCTGAATGTACGGAAGTTCTGGTTTTAGACTAGGACTATTTCATAAGCACTTTCTGGTGTGTTATTCAGAAATGGATCTAAAGGCGCCCTCTTTCTGGAGATATGAATTAAATAAGGAGCAGTGCTGACAGCAGGTAGGTATAAATGCATGTTCATTCCATTGCACTGACTGCCAGGAATGGGAAAGAGATTGCAATTCTATCAGAATTAATGGGATGCTATTTTTGTGTCAGCAGAGAGAATTTCATTGGACTTTTATAAATAATTCCAAACCCATCCACTTTGAGTGCTCATGCTATCACAGGTTGCTGAGTTTGTGTGGCTTGTCACTTAAGATCAAGGTCTATGCCTTCTTCATTTTTGCATGCCTACTGCCTTCAGTGGTGCCTTGCTCATAGAATTATCTCCTTTACTAATACTTAAATCAGTATAGGTGAAGGCAGACATTGAAGCTTGGATTGTCACAAAAACTACATTGTATGTGTGGATTGATTTCCTCTCTTCACAAGCAATAAGAAGGAAATTTATTAACTGAGTTCATATGAGGCTATATTCTAAGTGCTTTGCATCCTATTATATTGAATCCTCACAGCAGTGCTAAGAGGTTTTAGTATTACCTCTACACAAATGAGTAAACTGAGGCACAGGGAAAATAAAGAACATGCCCAAGTGTCTGAACCATTATTTGAACTAATGTAGCCTGTGTCCGGCACTGTGTCCTTAATCACTCCATTGCACCCTAGAGTGAGTTTAAAGGAGAACAACAGTAACAACAAATACCTACTCCTTCTCAGATATTGTTGGCCATTTAAGTACCTAAGCGATTTACTATCTTCCTGCTTTTCATTGCGAGGATTTCACTGATACTCAACTAGAATTTCAGGGTGGTTTTTTTTTTTTTTTTCAAATTTAAAACGCGTTTCTTTCTTACAGTAATGTGAGACAGGCTGTACTTACTTATTACTTATTTTATTTTTTTCATTTTATTTGAAATACATAGAGACATAAAGAGAGACACAGAGACAGAGAGAGAGCTACAGAAAGAGATTGTCTATCTCCTGGGTCATTCCCAGTGCCTGTAATAATTGGGATTGGGACAGTCTGAAGCCAAGAGCCAGGAACTCAATTCAGATCTCCCTTGGAAGGGACCTTAATACTTGAATCATTATCACTTGTTGCCTCCCAATGTGTGCATTTGCAGAAAACTAGATTTGGAAGCAAGACTGGGACTCAAACTCAGGCACTCCAATATGGGATGCAGGTGTTCCAAGGGGTTTCTTAGCCACCATGCCAAATGCCCACCCCAGGATCTTCTTATTTCAAATAATAATTTAAAGCAATATTCCCACCCTTTGTAAATGCTAGTGTGTGAGAGATATAGTAGAATAAAAATAAGACAAAACAATGTCACTTTATGTATGTATTGAATATGCCTGAAATACAATTAAATACTTTCACTGCCATAGAAAGAAATGGGGAAATTATTACTTTGCTTTGTATATGAGAAAAGTAAAACTCAGAGATGCATCATAGCTGATAAATATACCTGAAACTCAAATTCCAATATCTTTTTTAAAAATAATTTGAGAGATTTCCATTATATCACTTTTTAACCTCTAGATGTGAGATATTTATTGATATAATACTGATTTTTTGTTTTATAATATGAGATGGGCTTTGTAGCATGCTAGTAGAAAGAGATTTTATTTTCTCTTATCATTCCCTTTAACACTAGACATTGAATAATACCTCATTATTAAAAAGGCCAGCAAAGTTCAACATTAAAACTTCCAACTTCTGCCAATTGAAACATCTGAGCTCCTCGATGTGTGCCTCTCTCAGGCAGAATATACAAGCTTATTGTTTCTCCCCTACCTGCTCTAATTTCTAACTCTTCCAGAAATAATGAATCTGGGTGGCACAGACAGGTTAGTGAGCAATAAAGTTTCTAAGAGACTGGTAGGATTTTCAGGATTTTAATCTTGCTTTTCTGGCTGTTTTTCTCATAAGGTGTTTTTATGGACTTCTCAGAGGTATCTGTCCTCGGTGGGGCCTCTGGTGACATTTCACTGGAGCTGGAACTGTCTGCTTTCTACCTGGCAGCATACGAGAGTCCATACACTTTTACCTTCAAATCTGCTCCTAGGCTCATTCTGAAGCATCCATGTCAATCTTGGAAAAAAGCTCTCTTAAATGGAATAATTTCAAAATTTGTTCCTCCTCCATTATTCTGCCATTGATGCAGTTGGGACTGGCCACCAATGTGTCATCTTGACCAAGAAGCCCAGCAGCCCAAAAGTCAGGCATCTGTCACTGTGTCTCCTAATCAAAGGGACAAGTGTGGAGCTATGTGAGAAGTTCTCATGGAGCTGGTGCACAACTTAAAACACACTACTTTCCACTTCAAATGTGGCTGGAGGCTGTGTAGCAGAGTCTAAAATGACCCCCATGAAACATATCAGGTCCCCTTCTTCTCCATATTTTTCAGGAAAGTTTGGCATTTTTAAACCACACAAATGCACACACTTTTACAATAAAAGCTAAAGATTTTGTATTAATTGTATAAGTTTTGTGTTGATTATCTTAGAGTAAAAGTTAGTCCTTATGTTTTCTGTCTCTATGGGATAAGAGGCATCACTGGAAAATAAAACAATACTTGATGTTATGTGACTCAAGTTTTACTATTCAACGAATTAACATTTCACTTGCAATCTGCCACAGTAGGAAAAACAAAAACAAAATAAACACTCTGTGTTTATTCAAGTACGTAGTCCTGAAGCCAATTATAATAGAGAGGTCATCACTCTGCACTTCCACTCACCAGGACTTCCTGTTTGCCTCCTCTGCCTCTTCCTTCTTCCCCAGCCTTTCCTGACTACCATTCATCCCACTTTTCCTTTATTTTTTCCCCTGTCCTACCTGAAAAAATGATTTTTGCAGAAGGTTGGTACAGCTATTTTCATTGCTGTCTGGGCTGTTTCTCCAGCACGTGACAATAAATTTGTTTCATAGGTGATTCCAGCATACGATCTGAATGAAGATCCATGGCAAAATCTGCTATTCTTCAAACTATCTCCATCAATAGGTTTGCATGATATGCAGCATTCAATCAATGCCATCTGTATTCATGGTGGATAACTGTTATAAATGAAAAAATATTAAAGATATTAAAGACTGAAATGTTAGCTGGATAATGCTAACTTTCTAATAAAATTATTTATGAGTAGAATGTACACTCACGTTCATAATACAAGGATAAGCATATTTTGACAGAATGAGAAATTGAATACAGATGTAGGTTTTAAATTAAAAGAAAAAACAAAATCTGATGTAAAATGACCCTACTATCTATCCTCAGCTCTTGATTTTTGTCTACTCTGTCTTATGCCAATAATAAAGCTGTGGCTTACTAACTGCTATACAATCTAGCCCCACTGCATATCACGTAGTATAATGAACAGGCAATGCTTTTGGTCTCCATGGCTTTATATTTTTAATCCCTATACCTGGCAAGCTTTCCAGATAATCCTTCTCTCCTACACCCATTTTTTTCTTCCATCCCCCTGAACACTCACCAACTCTTGAACATGCACACTGTCAGGGTGAATGGGACTTAGCAAATGCTTAATCATGTTCATTGAAAAAAACTGAATAAGTAAATAAATAAAACTGCATTATGGATTCATTTCTAAATGCCCATGATTGAGCTGAAATACAAGAAATAGGTACAGCCTTGACTCTAGGGCTATTGTGTTTCTTCGGCTACTAAGAACAATAGATGAAAAGATCTGTTTTGTCTCCTTCATCCTTCGTACTAGTTCCCAAACTCTATTTGATATTCTGACATTAAAGGATAGGAAATTTCTATATTAATCATCTTCTTCAAACAAAAAGAATTCTCACCAAAACCAAGAATAACTTTACAGTTGTTACACTCAACCATCTATTTTACATAACTTCCCTACAGCATCTGACACTGTTCATCATATCTCTTCTTTCTATTTTAAAAAGGTTTTTAGCAATAATTTGTAAGTCCTATTATTTTTATTTAACAAAGGAACAGATAAGGGGACAGACAGACAGGGAGTTCCCATCTGCCAGTTCACTCCTATCCCCTAAATGTGCACATTGTCCAGGGCCTAGTTGTGTCTGGGCTGGGTCAGGGCCAGGAACCAGAAACTTCATACACGTCTCTCAATAGGTGGCAGGAGCCCAATCATTTGAGTCATCACCACTGATTCTATGATCTGCATCAGCAGGAAGATAGAGTTAGGACTCAGAGAAGGGTATCAAACTCGGGTACTCTTATATTGGACTCTGATGACTTCACTGGCAAATTAACTGGTAAGCCAAACACCCACCTTTCTCCTCTTTCTGGAAACGCTACTCTCACATAGATATTCCATTCTCTCCATTGTCTAGCAATTCTATGGCTATTCTCATTCTTTCATGTCCTGTGTACACATTCCCTGTGTGGTGGAGTTCTCAGAGCTAGAATCTTAAAATCTTGAACCAAATACTCTACCTTGGTGATATACTCTTGTTTCCTTAAGAACACACAAATTCCAACCATGTTATTAGTTTTCATATACTTTCCAGTGTATAACTAAAAATTTTTAATTTTCTGCTAGGGCAATAAATTTTGGTACTAATACAACTTCAATTTAATATTCACAACAAATTTGTAGCACATATCCAATATCCCTCACATACATCTATCACAAAGGAAGTATATAACACACTGCTTCATTTTAAATATTGGCTCCCTAGGTCTACTAGTTGAATAACTTTGGACAAGTTACTTAACCTCTCTGTGTTTCCCTTTCTCACATGTAAAGTGGAAATAATAACAGCACCTCCTTTCACTATTGTTATAATGATAAAAAGGGGCTGATCATGCAAAATGTTACCAATGTTATGTACCACATAGTATCTGCTATAAAGGTCAGCCATTTTTAGCCACCATTGTATTTATCACAACATAATTAACCTTTCAATTTATATCCCCCACTAAACACTGAGCTCCAAGGGAGGTAGAAATTATTTCTCATTCATTTAATTCCAGGTTCCTAAGCTGGCTCTGATAAAAAAGGGTATCTTGAATAAATGAAAATCTTACCTGTATCCTGTGTTCTCAACTTAATTATTTATGACTAAATGAATCTCAGTTCCACTATCAATTGCCCACCCAAGCAGTCATTAATACGCTGAGTCTAGTTTAATGACCTCCGTCCTTTCTCCACTACCACTGAAAACCTTCATCATATGCTATGCAGTGGACTGGATGTTTGTGTCTCCCTCCAAACTCATATATTGAAACCCTAATCTCAATGTGATGGCATTTGGAAGTGGATATTATAGGAGCTTTTAGGACGTCATGAGATGGAGCCCCTATGAATGATATCAGTGCTCTTGTAACAAGAGGTCAGAAAGCTGGCTAGCTCTGTCTCCACCATGTGAGACTACAAGATGGCTGTCTACAGCAAGAGCCTCACCATGCTGGCACTCTGATCTGAGACTTCAGTCTTGAGAACTGTGAGACAGACATTGTAGTTGTCATAGCCATCCAGTTTGTGGTGCATTGTTATAGCAATCTGTACAGACCAAGACAAAATCTCAGTTGAGCTATTGAAATCATTCCCTAACTGATTTATATAACAAGACCCTTATAGATATCACCTCTAGGCTTACTTTCTTAAAAGAAAAAAAAATAGTAAATATTTTACTTTTCAGGTGGAAACATCTGTATTAAAGTTTCTGCTTAGAAAAGTGAAATGGCCCCACTCTATAAGTTAAATATAAACTGTTTGACTATCAGCAAAAACTTCTTTTCCTGTTAAAAAAAATAGCTTGGTTATAGAGAACAAGATTCCTGGGAAGTTGATTAGGAATGTAGAGAGGAAGTGATAATGGGTACTTTTTTTTCCATCGAAGAAGTGAGACTACCAAAAAATAAAAGCTGGTCCTATGAGCCCAAGACAATGAATTTATTTCTAGCCCAAGACAGCAACAGTTACCAAAGATGCTTAAAGTAATTTTCTGGGGTCTAGCTTCCCTTTCTTTAAAACATGTCCTCTGTTTTTCCTTCACTCTTCCCCTCTCAACTAGGCATTTTCAGTAGGAAAGTAAGATTGGGAAGGAAAATAAGAGCTTTGGAGACTGATGGTGTCTACACACTTTATGGATTAAAATGAAGGAGTAATCTGTGTACACCTCTATATAATATATAATCTTGCTTTGCTATTAGACATTAGTAGCATTAGCATAGAAAAGAACTGCAAAGTCTTCTGGGAGCTTTCCACCATCCCTATAATTAGTGATAAAAAAAAATCCTAGTCTCCTGTTTGCATTGACCTTTTAAAGAAAACTTTAGAGAAACTCAACATAAAATAAATTAACAAAAAGGCTGATATATACAAATTCATAATTAATACAATGGAAAATATTGTAATGAAATAGGACCTAAATAAAATTCCAAGCACTTTTGGGACCAACACCATGGTACAGTAGGTTAATCCTCTGCCTGCAGCACTGACATCTCATATGGGCTCCGGTTCTAGTCCCGGCTACTCCTCTTCCAGTCCAGCTCT
The DNA here is from genome assembly GCF_964237555.1 of Oryctolagus cuniculus. Lineage (NCBI taxonomy): Eukaryota > Metazoa > Chordata > Mammalia > Lagomorpha > Leporidae > Oryctolagus > Oryctolagus cuniculus. The sequence goes on along the minus strand of NC_091437.1, from coordinate 104,441,059 downwards.
CTGCTGTGGCCTGGGAAAGCAGTAGAAGATGACACAAGTCCGTGGGTCCCTGCACCCACTTGGGGGACCGGGAAGAAGCTCCTGGCTCCTGGCTTCAGATCAGCGCAGCTCCGGTTGTTGCAGGCATTTGGGGAGTGAACCAACAGACGGAAGACCTTTCTCTCTGTTTTTCCTTCTCACTGTCTACTTCTCAAATAAATAAATAAAATATTTTTTTAAAAATTCCAAGCACTTTCTAACTAAGTGTAAAAACTTGTAGTTGAAGTTCCTGTTTTCTCAACCCTCAATTTTCTTCTCTAAAAATGAGGAGATTGGAACCTATAAATTATTCCTTTCTACTTCAACTAGGGATCAGAACTGAACCAAGTGTAAAATTCAACTAATTAAAAAAAAGTATCACATGTTGAAAAAGATATAAATACAATAAAGTCCAAGCTTAGGCAAATGATAATAAAGCTTACAATTGTCAAATAAGTATCAGGCTGAATTCTCATTCTTCCATTCTTAAGCTTCAGTTCAAGCAGGTCATCATTTGAGCATCAATGCAGCTGAATTATTTCACAATATAGGATTTTTTTATTAAATGGCAAAACGGAAAGAAGTCATGTTCATGTTCTTGTTTATACTGGAATATGTGCATGAGTCCATGTACTTTTGTAATGCCTTCTTGTCCTGTGTATGATTTTGTTTTTCCATAATGAACATAATTATCTCTCTTTATAGAAAGGAAAATTATCTGAGGCAAATTATCTGAATTGAGCCCATTGTTATTTCCAAAAAGTGCAAGAATTATTTCTACATTCCCTCTTTGCAATTATAGAGAGAAAAGACTGACTGTTTCAGGCCTTTCACCCTTCTGAACTGTAGAACTGGCGCTCCCGAGTCTTCCAGTTACAAATGCAGTGCCTTCCTCCACTTCCCAGAGCCCCTCAAGAGTAACGGAAGGGGAGTCCAGTCATTGTTACGAAGCTCCACAAGGAAAGTGAACAGCATCTATATCGTCGCCTTTGCCAGTGTGTTGTATTTGGAGACCTGTTGTCCCTTGGTTTTCATAACAATATGACAGATACCTAGCATCTAGCAAAACAATGGCAGCTGCTTACCTCGACCCAAATTTGAATCACACACCGAATCCCAGTGCCAAGACTCACCTGGGTCCTGGCATGGAGCGCTCCCCTGGTGCCGTGGAGCGAGTATTGAAAGTCTTTCATTACTTTGAAAGCAATAGTGAGCCAACCACCTGGGCCAGTATTATCAAGCATGGAGATGCTACTGATGTCAGGGGCATCATTCAGAAGATAGTGGACAGTCACAAGGTAAAGCACATGGCCTGCTATGGATTCTGCCTCAGTCACCTGCGGTCCGAGGAGGTTCACTGGCTCCACGTGGACATGGGCGTCTCCAGCGTGAGGGAGAAGTATGAGCTCGCCCACCCCCCAGAGGAGTGGAAGTAAGACGCAAACCTGCTTTGGACTGATGCACATCTGCTTTGTTGTCATGTTAAAACATGCGTAAGAGGATAAATGTGTATTCTTAGTTTTCATTATGACGCCTGTACAAAAGAAATTGGTTAGTCATTGCAACCTGTAGACTTCTGTTCAGCCTCTGGCACTCCTTGAGCCATCTGGTTTCATTGTGTTGTGATGCTGTTACTAGGCACATTTCTTGTCTGTCTCTCAACAGAACCCAAGCCCTTAGTCTTTTTGCTGTCTGATCCTTTATCTCTTGGTGTACCCCTGAGGAAAGTATGCCTAATTACCTTAGTATTGGGCTGCGTAGCTTGCTTCCTGTGGCCCAGTAACCCCCAGCTCCCCTTAAAGAAAATGTTTCTATATTTGGTATTCATATGGAACATTGAAACTGCAAAGTGATCTTTTAGTTCCTAGTACTGAAGCATCAGTGAAACTGAAATTATTTCAAAGTGAAATAAAAGAAGTCCCTGTAACTGTCTTTCTTCTGGTTCTCCCATAGTAATTTTTCTCCATTGTTAAGTAAATCAAAATATTAATTGATAATTGTAGATTTAAAGTACTGAACTTCAAAAGAAGTATAAATTGTAAAAATGGGCTTCTTCCATGGGGTTCTCGTTTTTATTGCTAATACCACAGAAATAAAGATAATTATGAACTGACAAGTTCAAAAAAAATTCTCCTTGGGAGAATCTAACCTAGAAGAAGCATCTTCTGGGTTACAGATATCACTTTTGCCCCAAAACCACCTGTGTCATTGCTTATAGATTGAGTCCTCCAAGTTTTCCTGATTTGCAGTTGCATTATGATAACCAGCTGAACCTAAAACCCAATAAATGTGTTTGTTCTTATTTTTAGACTTTATTTTCCTACATGAAATAAATGGGAGTAATATTAGTTACATCAACAGTATTACTAAAGCATTCATTGAGCTTCAATAAGAGTAACAATAACAATAAAATTTTATAGCTCTCTTTCTCAAAGGAAATTAGAATACTACCAACATTATTGTCTCATTAATCCCCATGTCTTTAAAAAAAATAGTTCAGCATGTGTAGATGGACGAGTATGAGCCTCTTTTCCATTACCTTACCTGAAAATCATTTAGGTAATGAGTAAATGAGACAATACACATAAGGTACATTTCTGCATAGTAAGCACTCAACATATAATTCTTTTATCTCTCTATACCAACCTCTGACTTTCTCTTCCTCCTCCTACTCCTATAATCCTTCCCCACTTCCTTTCTTTTATAGTAGTTCAACCTGAGACAAGTTGGTTGGGTTTAAGGGTTTTGTCACTTTGATCTCAAAAGTGTTCTGATTCCAAAATTTATAAAAGTGTATTATACCGAGGCTGATGCCGTGGTGTAGCGGGTGAAGCTGTCACCTGCAGTACCGGCATCCCATATGGGTGCCGTTTCAAGTCCCAGCTGCTCCACTTAGATCCAGCACTCTGATATGGTCTCAGAAATCCATGGAAAATGACCCAAGTCCTTGGGCCCCTGTGTCCACGTGGGAAGATCTGGAAGAAGCTCCTGGTTCCTGGCTTCAGACCGGCGCAGCTCTAGTCATTGCAGTATCTGGGGAGTGAAACAGTAAATGGAAGACCTCACTCTTTCTTTCTCTGCCTCTCTGTAACTCTGCCTTTCAACTAAATAAATAAAAATCTAAAGAAAAAAAAAGTGTATTATTACTATTGAACTTGTATACAAGGACATGTCCAAATCTACAGTAAATTTTCTAGAGAGCAGGATAAATCGCTTTTCTCTCTCAGCATCACTTTTGGGATCGAAAGAGCCTTAAACTTAGGATATTATGATGCCTGAAATTTGGACTTCAAGTTAGGGAGAGAGAAAAAACACTAAGGTGAGCTTTTCCACGTGCGCTGTGCGTGTCTGCGGACGCCTTCCTTGGAACAGGAGCTGTCAAACCCCGCGCTCTGTTCCCTTTTGCGTGGTAACCAATAAAGGTTTGTTTGTACAAAAAAAAAAAAAAAAAAAAAACAAAAAAACTAAGGTGAGATGAGACAACTCCAAGAATTTAAGTTATTCTGTGTGACTGATTCTCTGATTGCAAATCTCTATGGTTTTACAAGAGCTTTTATTAAGTGTTGTCAAAATATTGTGGTTTTGTCCTGAGGCTTTATTGGAAAGATAGCATGATGCTTGGTCCTGACGTAAGACTGTGAGTCATGTACCACTTAAGGTAGCATTAGTGGTGCTGGGGGGCTGGGGGTAGATCAGGAGGTATAACAATGAGAGTCTCTCCATCCTCAGAATCTTGGAGCTAAAGTCAAGTCTTTAAGATTCAACTGACTTTTACCGAATCCAGATACATGGAGATTCTCTCTCCATTTCCAACCTAGGATTAGTGGGGATTTGAATTGCTAAATGTGGAGTTTTATCTTGTGAGGAGTAGTGTAACACATGGCATTTTGGAATTTATGTAGATGGAATAACTTTCTCAGGAAGGAGTTGGTCACATAGCTGTTCTCAGACTTTTTCCAAGAGCAAGAGTTATTAAATGACAGCATTTCCTCAGACATTTACATGGATGGCCAGATATACCAGGAAGAATGTAAATTTGCAGGATATTAAACTTGATGATGTCTCTGTGACTTGTGACTTTAGAAAAATAAATCATGGCTGTAGGCATTATCTGAATCTTAATGGAATTGTGGTATCCAGTCACTGGTTTGAGCACCACTTTCATTTTCTATGAGAACTGAGCACATGCCTTGATTTCTCTGAACACACGCACACACACACATACACACACAAATGAAATTAAAAGAAAAACAGTTCCTGTTCAGAGTGAATGGTAGTACAATGAATAACTCTGGAAAAACACTGGATTTAGCAAAGGGGATTTATAAGATAGTATTTCAGTAGGAAAATATACATAGCTTGGTTCAAACAATCACAAAAGAAGGCAATAATAATGTTGCAGCATTAGAAGTTTCTAAGTTTCAAAGACAGAGAAGCTAAAGAAAGAATGGCTGTATTTAGAAGGATTTAGCAAAGCAGAACAATGTGAAATTAGGCAAGCAAAAAGCTGGTCTGCTGTTTGCAACATTTTCTCAACAGGGAGATGTATTACCGAGGGGTAGAGTCTCCCCAGGGCTGCTGTAAATGCTTCACTGCTCATGTCATTTCAAACAAAATACATAAAGCTGCTATAGGAGGTGGACAAGGTGACCTGACGGGTCTCCTGTCTCTAATTTCTATGATTTAAAGGTTCTGTGCTATTACCCAGCAAGAAGCACTGCCTTTCAGGGATTCCATTTATAAAATGACCCTATATTTTTTTTTCTTTTAGCTTCCACCTTTGGAGAACTCTTTTTTACCCCCACCTATGTAGAGGAACTCCAAGATTATAGCACCCAGCAGCATAGGATTGAGGAGGGTGTGGAAGGAGGGGTAAACAGGAGAAACCGCCTGCTTACTAGGGAAAAAAGTTAAGCATGAGGGAAGCTGGAGGAAAGGTGAAAAGATCACCACACACTAGCAAGTTTCCCTGCATCTAAATGGGATTTTGATTTAGACACCACATTCCTATAAGAAAAGCTATATTGAACACAGCAAAATTGCACATTAATCTTCCTTTTGACAAGACTAAGGAAAACAAACAAAAGTATTAATTTAACACTCGCTTGCTGAAGTTCTCTTATTGTAATTTAATTCTCAAGGGAGTCCCACGGTAGTGACAACCTTTGGATGACACTAAGCTTCTCTAACTTGTTAAAAGACTTGTAATGACAATTCTGGAATGTAATCCATGTGTTTCATTTACACGACCTATAGAAAGTGTTATCTTTTGGTCCAGACATGAATTCACAAATGAAAAATCTTTGGAAAGCAACACTTTCTGGGTTTCAATGATAAGTACAAGGTTAAATCTACATCTTTTTTCCCCTGTGTGAATGGGGCACATTGTGAAAAGCATCTACGAGAGACTGTGAAACACTAGAAGCTGCAATATTCCTCATCAAGATTCAAAGCCAATTGTGAGTGGACTGCATGAAGGATTTTTGCCTAGATTTTAATGCTTTAACCTAGACCAAAACAGAATGAGGGCTTCTTCATTATTTATCAACTAATACATATACTATCAATACATGAATATTAGACCTTAGGACTAATAAAAGCAATTCATGAAAAATCTGGCTGTGGGAGCCACAAGAAAGAAAAAGGAAAATAATACAATATCCCCTCTTCTCGCTCCTCCCTCAGTCCTGTCTCCTTTCATTCCTGTTACACCCTCAGACATGGACTCAAAAGCATCAGTGAACTTGGACACCTGGATGTAGCAAATCAACCCCTGCTAACCAAGTAACAGAAAGAGGCTAAAGAACATGAGTGCCATTTCTCACATCTGCCCAGCTTGCTGCCTTTGGCCGTGATGTTCCTGTTCCTCACACCCTCTATAATGGACTTACTCACTAACTCACATCTCCTGTTTCCTTACATTTTACCTGTGAGGGAACTTTTAAATATTCTTTCCCTGGCATTTTAGCTATAGCTAATTACACTTATGGTTCAATTTTATAGTTAATTAAAATACATATGTACTTATCTCCTCACATGGAATATATAATGTGTTTCCAAGTTTACCATAGATTAGATCTTTTTAAATGCTGAAAAGAAAAATAAATAAATGAATTTGTCACACATGTATCTCTGCTTACCATTACTGGTTTGGTCCAGGGATTATCTAAATATGTTAGTACAATCCAGGGTTGGAAAGGCCCTATCTTTGAGACAATCTTGAATTACCCTTACCAAAGAACCTATCAAGGATTTGGCAAGCCAGTGCTTGAAAATTTCCTCCAGTAGGGATCTTAAGGCCTTCCAAAATAGCCCATTTCTTCTAGGTACAAATATTATGAATTTGACATATATGGGGCTGACATATCTCTCAGAAATGTCACACATGGAGATCCATTCACAAAGAAATTAATTTCCATTAAAATTAGAAACAAGACAAAGATACTATCACTGCTATTATTCCTCACTCTATCAGATGCACTAGCCAATACAATAAGAGTAAAAATAAGGGAGAATTAATGACAAAAAGAAACATATAAAATTGCCCTTAGAATAAAATAGCATTCAGAAAATTCCATGCAAATATATAGTCACATTAGAGCTAATAAGGAAATTCAGCAAGATTGCTTATAAAAAGATCAACATGCAATCATTAGTGTAAGTACAAATCAGCAAGAAATACTTAAGTGCAATTGATCAGAGATTCCAGTTACAGCAGCCACAAACTGTAAGCAGAATTGTCATATCCACTTGTCCTGCCTATAATGTAGATATCTATTCCATCTTTCTTGCTACCAAACTCTGATGGTGCCCAGATTGTTAACTCGCAAAGAAGTGAACACCATTTCCAACTCAAAGGACCAAGTCAGTCACTGATCTTTACTATTCCCTTTGCTTAGGGTTGGTAAGAGGGTATCCAATGAGGTATGGGAAATACGATGTTCTTCAGGAAGAATTGTTTACTCTTAAAAATCTACCATAGCAACTTTCCTACTGGCTTTTCCTCCCATGTCTGTATGTCATTTTTGTACCAGATACTGCTGAAAGAGTTTGCATACATTAGTTTATTGAATTTACCTAATAGCTTATAAAGAAACAGAACAGATATACGTAAAGCAGTAGAGAAAGGATAAACCTGTTGCCTGGGGTCGACGCTGTGGTGCAGGGAGTTAAAGCCCCTTCCTGCAGTGCTGGCAATCCATTTGGGCACTGATTCAAGTCCCAGCTGTTCCACTTCTGATCCAGCTCCTTGCTAATGCACCTGGGAAAGCTGCAGAGGATGCCCCAAGTGCTTGGGTCCCTGCACTTAGGAGACCGGGAAGAAGCTCCTAGCTCCTAGATTGGCGTGGCTCAGCCCTGGTTGCTGCAGCCATTTCAGGAGTGAACCAGCATATGGAAGACCTCTCTCTCTCTCTCTCTCTCTCTCTTCTCTTCTCTCTCTCCCTCTCTCTCTCTACCTCTCTTATAACTCTACCTTTCAAATAAATAAAATAAATCTTAAAAAAAAGAATAGGGTAGAAGCCACATTGCATGACAGAACATAAATATGTGATAGTTCATTTAAAAAAAAAAAAGCCTCTTGCCCAAGGTTATTCAAAGTTAATATTATGGGCAGTGACTTTGAAAGACCCCATGCTTCCAAGGAACTACTCTTGTCTCAATGATTGACTGTTTTTGTCTCAAAATTCTTAGTAAATTGTGAACAAGGTACGCTACATTTTAGCTTTGTACTAAGCCTTGTAAATTATGTTTGTGGTTCATCTTTGTATTTGAGACTGGGTTGCCCGTCTCTGCGGAACTTGCTGTTAATCACTACACTCTGCTTCTCTCTCTCTCTCTCTCTCTCTCTCTCTCTCTCCATACACACACACATATATATATTTCTCCCTTTTTCCATGTGTGTGTGTCTCTTTGAAATAAATGAAGATTAGAAAAATAATTACCCAACCAAAAAGCAAATATTTCCTAGTCTAGTAAATGAATTAATGCTATAAAATTCTTTTGCTCACTACATATGCTTTTTAAAAAAATGTTCATATTGGTTCCTAGATGATTCATTTTTCAAAATGAAAGTGATATTTAAAAAATCCACTGAGAAGCTTAGTATATCTCATATTAAAATGCCAATGGAATTTGTCAGTGATTTATGGGCCTGTAAATTAAACTTTGTATGCTTAGTAAAATTTGGCCATGATGCCAATTAATTGGAATGAGAACAAAATAAGATTGAATAAAACATGGACTCGTCAATACCTGGACTGCCATGTGCTCCACGTAAGAATTGGCATTTGGTGCAATGTTGTATTATTGATTGAAAGTTATCTTGGCATGTGTTTTTCAAAATCAATAAAGCATAAAATATTAGAATTTAGATCCTTTTTTATAGTCAAGGAAACTAAAGCCTACTACATTCACAGTGAAGGGCATTTCTTTTTTTTGTTTTCAATTCAAGAAAGAATAACCAATTAAAGAGAAAATATCATGTCACTTATGTTAGAAAGTAAGAACTCTGGATCAAGTCATAATCATACCTATACAACAATGAGCTCTTCTGAAATTCTAATTATGCATCACCTGATATACCCTTATGTGCTCTACATCCATCCCCAACCCCACTTTCACACACAACAACCATGCATTTTGGAAAAAGAGCATGGGATCCTTATTTAATAATGATATTTGAAATTTTGGAATTAAAATATTGCCCCATTAGTGGGTCAACTCATTCTTCCTTATGTTAATATGAAAGTTGAGCCAAGAAAGGGAAGGAAGGAAGGAAGGAAGGAAGGAAGGAAGGAAGCAAGGAAGGAAGGAAGGAAGGAAATGGAAGAAAATTGAAGGGAGGGAAGGTGTAAAATGTCATTATTGCCTACAATTGCTTATATTAAATACATGAAATCAATTTCATTTATGTAAATAAATTTTAAAAATTGAATTGAGCAAGAATATACAGAATCCAGCTATATTCCAGATCAAAGCTGGTGGCAGGAGTTCAGCTGCTGTGATTGGCTGAGACTCAGTTGCTTGTCTGCAAGAGTATACTCTTTCATTAGATTACAGTTTGCCTGCACAGCAAACTAGGTTGTAGTTCGCCATATATGGAGGCCACTTTGGCCTACTTATTTAAGTAGGAAGGCTGGCTCAGGCCAAAATGATTTTCGTTCAGAACTATATCCTCTCTGTGTGTCCTAAATATTTCAATATAGTTACATTACTCTGCTACATTGTAAGTTTATATTCAGGATAACTACATTAAACTGCTCTTCACAAAAATGAGTTAAAATATTAGCATATTTTGAAAATTAATAACAGTTGCTTTCACATATTAAAAAACCTTATTTCTCTCTTTATAATGGTAATCAACTACTTGTAATTAGAATCCACTTTCCTTCATTTATCAAACTCTACCTTACTGAAAATGACAAATTGCCCTTGGCAATTTGAACAAACAAGAAACAGTCATAAATATGAAAATTCTTGTTTCTTGAAGACATTGGGGAATTTTTGTATTTTTAACTATCATTTATTTCAAGATATCATACCCACTGGATCTTGTTGACTTCTTTTGAGGTACATATTTTTTCTGCTTATTCGTAGAAAGAAAACTATTCTTTTGGATTCATTTTCGGGTATTTCATCAATCTCTTCATCTTCTCACTCTAACATTGAAGTGTTGTTATACTCCTTTTGGAGAGTCACGTTGTCTTATTTCTTGTATTTCTGCAATTTTTAGGCATTTGTGGAAACACTTGCTGGTTTTCTCCTCTGATGGCTTTTATCTTTGAACCATGACTCTGTGGCTTAGTAGAGTGTCTACTCCTTTAGTGAATATCCAAAGGTGTGTGCTGAGTGGGGCCAGGGAGCTCTAGTCGGTGTTCAAGGGTGGAGTGAGAATCCAGGGTGGCACCCAATTTAGGTGGTAGAACTCTTCTATTGTCAGCAGAGGGGAGGGCACAATCACACCAGTTGGCATAATCAGAACTGGTCACCTCCTCTCTTCCAAGGTGATCAGTGCCCAGGGTTAGCCCACTGTGAGTGCAACCCCTAGCCACAATGGCACATGAACTACAAAAAGGATCTCTGTGGTCCTCAGTGTGAGCATGGAACCCTCTGCAGTGACTCACCCTAGGCAGTCAGGGAGCTCTGAGCCTCTGACTTCAAAGTGATTGTCTAGAGACCTAGCTGCACCCTGCACCCTATTGCAGTCACAGAATTCTCAGTCACAGCACGCAAGGTTTCCACAGTCATGGGCACAGAGATTCACTCTCAGTCTTGCTAGCCGGCCCCATCCACAGAGAGAGTAAAGATGTGCCCAGAGCCAGCTACCTGTGAGTGCTCCGCCTTGGCAGTTTGAGCCATGGAGCCGGTGATAGGTTGACAGGATGGAAAAACTAAACCCCTCCTACGTGGGTACCCAGCCCTCTGTCAAGCCTCCCAGTGAGATTCAAAGTCAGCGGGAAATGCACATTTCTCCCTCTGGTAAAATCCCTTGATCAGGTGTGCTGGTGAGAGCTGCCATAGCCTCTATTGGCATCCAGATGGCTCCTTCTCCCCACCAATTGCCAGGCCACCTTTTTGGGAGATGGGGGGAGAGAAATGTTCTTTTCCTTTACTGGATTAGATGGTTACCCTGCACCCCGCTAGGACTCCAGGCGGGACTCATAGTCATTGTGGTCCTCAGGTAATATCACCAGTGGCAAGGGATGTCACAGTCTGCTCAGCTGGCATCTCCTCCAGGGCCCAGCTGCAGGAGCTAGAGTGGTTCCCTGCTTGCTGTTGTGTGTCAACACTTTCCACACTGCTCCACAGCATCTCTCTTCTTTAGGTAGAATTTCCACTGCCAATTTCTCTCCAACTCTCCCCTGGGAATGCACTTCCTTCACTTTCCCCTAGTCAAAATAAGCTTGTCTTTTCCCTATTCAGCCATCTTGAAATCTACAAAGAGCTCAAGAAACTAAACAACTACAAAAGAAACAATCCACCTAAGAAATGGGCAAAGGACTTCATCAGGCATTCTTTCAAGAGAGGAAATTCAAATGGCCAATAGACACATGAAAAAATGCTCAGGATCACAAGCCATTAGGGAAATGCAAATCAAAATCAGTTAGGTGCCAGTGCCGCTGCTCACTAGGCTAATCCTCCTCCTTGCGGCGCCTGCACACCGGGTTCTAGTCCCGGTCAGGGCGCCGGATTCTGTCCCGGTTGCCCCTCTTCCAGGCCAGCTCTCTGCTGTGGCCAGGGAGTGCAGTGGAGGATGGCCCAAGTACTTGGGCCCTGCACCCCATGGGAAACCAGGATAAGTACCTGGCTCCTGCCATCGGCAGCGCGGTGCGCCGGCTGCAGTGCGCCGGCCGCAGCGCGCAGGCCGCGGCGGCCATTGGAGGGTGAACCAACAGCAAAGGAAGACCTTTCTCTCTGTCTCTCTCTCTCTCACTGTCCCCTCTGCCTGTCAAAAAAAAAAAAAAAAAAAAAAAAAATTCAGGTTTCTCCTCTCCCCAGTTAGAAAGGCGCTCATATAGAAATCAGCAAACAACAAATGCTGGCGAGGATGTGGGGGAAAAGAATACTCTAATCCAATATTGGTGGGAATGTAAACTAGTACACCATTTTGGAAGACTGTGGAGATTCCTCAGAGATCTGAAAACAGATCTATCGTATGAACCAGCCATTTTACTCTTGGGAATTTATCCACAGGAAAAAAATCAGCACATTAAAAGATTCTCACAGAATTCTTTTTTTTTTTTTTGATTCTTTTTCTCCTCTTTATTTATTTATTTATTTATTTTATAACTTTTATTTAATGAATATAAATTTCCAAAGTACAGCTTATGGATTACAATGGCTTCCCCCCATAACGTCCCTCCCACCTGCAACCCTCCCCTTATCCACTCCCTCTCCCCTTCCATTCACATCAAGATTCATTTTCGTTTCTCTTTATATACAGAAGATCAGTTTAGCATACATTAAGTAAAGATTTCAACAGTTTGCTCCCACACAGAAACATAAAGTGAAAAATACTGTTTGAGTACTAGTTACAGCATTAAATCTCAATGTACAGCACACTAAGGACAGAGCTCCTACATGAGGAGTAAGTGCACAGTGACTCCTGTTGTTGACTTAACAAATTGACACTCTTGTTTATGGCATCAGTAATCACCCTAGGCTCTTGTCATGAGCTGCCAAGGCTATGGAAGCCCCCTGAGTTCACTGACTCTGATCATATTTAGACAAGGCCATGGTCAAAGTGGAAGTTCTCTCCTCTCTTCAGAGAAAGGTACCTCCTTCTTTGATGACCCATTCTTTCCACTGGGATCTCACTCACGGAGATCTTTCATTTAGTTTGCCCCCCCCCCCCCCAGAGTGTCTTGGCTTTCCATGCCAGAAATACTCTCATGGGCATTTCAGCCGGATCCGCATGCCTTAAGGGCTGATACAGAATTCTTTTTTTAAAAAATTTATTTTTTATTTGAAAAAAATACACAGAAAGAGAAAGAGAGGCAGAGAGAGAGAGGTCTTCCATCTGCTGGTTTGCTCCCCAGTTGGCCACAGTGGCCTGAGCTTCCCTGATCCCGAACCAGGAGCCAGGAGCCAGGAGCCAGGAGCTTCCTCCAAGTCTTTCCATGCAGGTGCAGGGGCCCAAGGACTTGGGCCATCTTCTACTGCTTTCCCGGGCCACAGCAGAGAGCTGGATTGGAAGTGGAGCAGCAGGGACTTTAACCAGTGCCCATTTGGGATGTCGACACTGCAGGCAGTGTCTTTACCTCTATGCCACAGTGCCAGCCCCCTCACAGAATTCTAACAAGGAGAACGCCAGCAACCATGGAGTGGGTAGGGCAAAGATCAGGAACTGAAGAGCTACCCAGGGCTGCTGCATTTATTTGCTTCCAGCTCAATAATGCAGCCCAGACATGTGATGTATTCTTGGTCTCTCAATTCCAAATTCCCAGGAGAATCTGATCGCCTGAATTGAATCACATGCCCACTATGGAACTAGTAACCATTAGACAAGAGGAAAGTTTGCATGGTTCCAGAGTGACTGATGAGTGACCTCTATGAAGGAGTAGGTCCTCTGAAAGAAAGACACAAAGTTGGCAGATAATCCATTGTCCATGCTAGCACTGTGCTTGATTGCAGTTACAATAACCATAACACACCCTTATCTATGAGGCCAAGGGTCATTACAATATGCTGAATCATTCCCCACCAAAACTCATATGTTGAAAGTCCTAGCTTTAGTACCTTAAGAAATTACCTTATTTGGAAATAGGATCTTAGATAGATATTCAAGTTAAAATGAAATCATTATGATGATCAACACGGCTGATGTTCTTTTAAAAGGAGGACATTTATACACAGATATGCACAGAGGGAAGCAAATATGGAGACACAGGGAGAGCACATGAAGATAGTCATCTATAGGCTAAGGAGGGGAACCTAGAACAGATCTTTCCCTTAGAGCTCTCAGAAAGAACCAACTCTGACAACATCTCAGTTTTAGACTCCCAGCCTCCAAAACTGTGAGACATTGTATATATTTTACTTCTAGTAGTCTAAGATTAATTAATTTGATAATGGGAAATGTTATAACAAAGCCATTTTAAGCGTTACTACTTTCACAATGATACATTAGAGAGGCAGAAAGAAACCGGACATCTTCAACTCACAGTGGCAAGACAGCTAAAGTTCATAGTACCACTTGCTTTAAAGCTTAATTATTTTTTCAACTCTGTTATAATTGATTTTCCTCTTATTTCTTAGAACTTTTCTGTTCTTTCAAGTGAAGAGTTCAACAGTCCAATGATTAATAGAAATATTTTTAACATTCACGGAACTTAACAATATCCTTTTATTACATTATACAGAAGTACACTAAAACACATTTAAGACAAAACTACCATTCCCCATTAACTCTAGCTTGGGGCTATTTATGATAACTTGGTGAACACTGAAGATTGGATATCAGCATCACAGAGCTAGTTTGTGTATACACATACACACACACACACACACACACACACGGAATGTACTTGATCTAATTTAACTGCACTTACTGACCTGCGACATGTTTCTACTGTTGTAATAGTAAAACAGGAGCCCTTTCATCTCCACGCCAGATAAAGATTCAATTATTGAGTCTGTTACGCTTGACATTATAGAGATTGCCTGAGAGATTTTTATGGGAGATTTTTGTGTGGCCACTCCCTTGAAATCCACAGTGAAACTTGATCTTGCACAGTGGGTTTCCACCACTATGTCTTCACAAAAGCTCAGATAACTATAATGTAGTTTCACTGGTTGCTCAGTTGAATTTAAACCAGAAACAAATATGATATTTTCAGAAAAAAAATTATAACTACATTCACTGTACTAGTCCACTTTTTTTGAACTGACATAAAAAAGTATGAAACTAAAGTAACATGCATTCTTACATGGTTAAACTATTTAAAGTTCTTTGTGTAAAAGTCCACTTAGTATTGAGTAAATTAATTAATGCCATTCAACAATTGAGCTAATATTTGTCTAGCATTGTAAAAATAGCTCCTGTATTTTCTCCTCATTTTTCTTCTCTATTAAATAATACTTAATACCTAGTACAGACATCGACAGAAAGACTTGACAAAGCAGTTGCTCTGCCAAAGCTCCCCTCATACTCAAAGCTTCTCTAGAGCTGATAATGTGCAAAAAAGAAACCCTCTCAGGTTAGCTTATATAAATAATTTGACTCATTATACTCAATGTCGCTAGCCCTTTATTTGTAATGTTTAGAGTTTACACATTATAGAGAGCATATATTAATTTCAAATTGGTATTTAATCAATTGCCTTTTTACATCAGAACTCCATGTTCAAACTTCAGATGTTTCTGAAATTCTGATGTATTTTCCTTTTATTCCTTATATTTGAAGGTTCTTGCTAAAAATCTTAACAGTAGTTGGACATATTTAGGGTCTATAGTGCAATGCTTCAATCCATTTGTACAGCGTGCACTGATTAAATCAGAGAAGTCAACATGTCCCTTTCTTTGGCACAACTTTGTGATTGAAACTTAGAGCTCTTTTATTCTATTTTCTCATAAAATACACAATGGGTTATTGTGAATTATAGTCGCCCCACTATGCTACATGACACAAAGGAAGTATTCCCTCCATCAAGCTCTGGTTTGGTTCCCCTTTCAGCTTCTTCCTGGATTCATCTTTTTCTCTTCTCCTTTCTTCACCACTCCCTTTACTCAGTACAATTTGTGATTCCCTTCTACTTTAAAAATGTTTGGGTTTTTTTGATTCTTAGTGCCTATCCATAATGAGATTACCTTGTTTCTTGCTCACCTGTGTTAATACAGTAGCTGCCTAACTGGTCTTTTCTTTTTGTATTTTCCAAAGAAATTCAATATTCTGTCTACCAACTAGAGTGGTCTTTATAAAAGGAATATGTGGCCCTTCCATTCTCTAAAAGTGCTGCATGGTTTGCCAATGCCTAAGGAATAAAGTCCACACTCTGTGGCATGGTATTCCATGATTTAAATTCTGGTCTGTTTGATTCTAATGCCCTGAAACTCCAATTCAATCTTCTTACGCCTCTACAGCTTCAAACTATTCACTGAGATATGACCTTCCACATCTTCAAATAGTTGTTGATGCCATTTTAAAAGTTAGAATGTATATATATGATGAGTCTCAAAAAGTTCATGGAAAATACATATTGTGAAGAAATGAGGTAAACACATATTTTAAATCTATTGACCACAAATCTTTTAAGTGCTGTCATCATTCATTGATATTTATTATAATATAAATATTTCTAGTATTATAGAAAAGTATGTCAAAATGCAGCAAATAAACCAACATTTTCCTACTAGATTGTAATTCTAGCCTTATTAAAAATGAAATTCCTCATACAGTTTTGATTGTAAATTTGGAGTCTTTAATCTTAACCACTCATCTATTCAATAAAAAACAGTTCTGTTGAAATTTATTCCTCCTACTAAATGGTGATTCCTTAATATGTGCATTTTTATATTTACTGTGTAATGTAGTAAATGATATTCAACATGTACCAATTATGTGTTTGTGTGATCATTTGTTTTCTCCATTAGACTGCAAGATCAATAGGATCAGAAAATGTTCCCTTTTGCTTCCACTGTATCCTCCCAGCAAAGGACCATCAGGAACACTATGGATATTTAAAAATGTGTTTGAAAAATCATGACTGAATGCACATTCAAATTCCTGAATTCTCAAAGTGTGAGACCAAACATCAAAATCATTATAGTATAGACATTTCACTCCTTTATATTTAAAAAAATGACAAAGGAATTTTAAATACTCGCTTTGTTCATATACTTTAGTGTTTGCTACTACTGATAAATACAGATCATCTATGCATATAAGTGACAGAAGATTCAAAGTCTACAAAGGAAATACCACTCTGTGTCCAGGAAACTATTTACAATAAAGACTCAAGATTGAGGATTTTCAAAACACCCTTCCTCTCACTGCCAAAATGTTCTGTATTTTCTGTCTACAGGTCCTATGATAACACTTTATTGTGAAAAGAAAGAGTAGCTATTTTTAGACAACCAACAGTTAACTGGATTTTCTCTTTAATAATAAGAATAATTTAAATTATACTAACAAAAGAGGTTTCTGGATAGAATATCACAACCTATAGGAAGCATTTTCTTTAAGAATAAATGCTAACACCATTTATCTATGCCATAAATCTCTGGAGTTCCACCTAATAGGAAGGGCAAATATATCCATGTGCTTTTTAAATGAGATCTTTCTGTGATTGTTGGATACTCTTCAGCACTCTGCTTCAATAAAATCTTTACAGTGGAAGATGTTAAAATCAACAAACACAATAAAAATTGAAACAAGTTTTACCTTTAAAATCTAGGTAAATATTTAACCTATGATTCTCAACCCACAGGTGATATTTTTTAGACAACTTTGTACGAAATTCTAATAATGAAAAAATAGAAATATGCTGAATGAATAGATGAATGAATGAATCAATCAATGAATCAATTATCTGATGATTAATCAGGTTGTCAATGAATTCAAGGCCTCCATTATCTGCAAACAAACATTTCAATTTATTACACTTCTTCCTTTGCTGACATTTGGGTGCCTTTCATTTCCATTTCTGTCAGTGGCAAGCCTTCCTGTCCTTTGCGGTATATCTGAAAGTCAGTCTGACAAAGTGATGAAGCCTCAAGTTCTGCATTCAAGACAAATCTAGTTTCACACCCGGTAAGTCACTTTGAAATGATAGGAGCGGCCGGCGCCGTGGCTCACTAGGCTAATCCTCCGCCTTGCGGCGCCGGCACACCAGGTTCTAGTCCCGGTCAGGGCGCCGGATTCTGTCCCGGTTGCCCCTCTTCCAGGCCAGCTCTCTGCTGTGGCCAGGGAGTGCAGTGGAGGATGGCCCAAGTGCTTGGCCCCTGCACCCTATGGGAGACCAGGAGAAGCACCTGGCTCCTGCCTTCAGATCAGCGCAGTGCACCAGCCGCAGCATGCTGGCCGCGGTAAAGGAAGACCTTTCTCTTTGTCTCTCTCTCTCTCACTGTCAACTCTGCCTGTCAAAAATTAAAAAATTAAAAAAAATTAAAAGAATTAAAAAAAGAAATGATAGGAGCTTGAGGAAATTTTCTACAGTTAAAATTTTCAATCTATGAAACACAGATAATATTGATGTTGATCTGATTGGTTTGTGTTTAAAGGATAATAAATGTAAAATACTTATGACAAAGTTAAATTCTCAATATATATAATTAGCAATATTGGTGGGTGGCATTGACTTCATGAAAACTTCCTTGAAAATCATATCTACCAAACACATTGAAGTTACTAAAGATGTTTGTAGCTTAGAGTCAAATGGAGGACAGCTTCAAAATTCATATCTTAGGCCACACTAAAAACAAATAATCAAATCAATCTCTGTGGTCCAAAGGTAAAACAGACACACCTGTAATAGTTGAAGTTCCTTAGGTTATCACAATGTCACAAATTTGGAAACTATAGCAACCGTGTCTTCCCAAACTACTTGATCAGAAGATTACCTGGACTGTTAAATCATTGAAAGAGCCTCTACCTCAGAGCTCAGAATCTGAGTCTTCATGACACTGACACATGAATACACATTTTTTACACAACTTAGGTAAATCCCATGGTCAAGAAGTGTGGAAGCATGCGATTGTCAATTTGCATGAGTTTCCATATGAGGTGCTCTTAATCATTTATAATCCATTCTTCAGTGCAAGAACAATGTCTCTTTCAACTTTATGTTTTCTAAGATACTACTTGCATGTATTGGGCATGCAATGAATTGAGATTGAATTGAATTAAGTAAAATAAAAGTGGAGTAAATATGATAAATGAAATTTTAATTAAACCATTTCTAATTTGTACTAAAAGGTAGCGGAGGACAATTAGTATCAAAAGAACAAACATGTGTACCCAGACTTGACATCTGAAAAGTGTTGGCATCATCTCAGCCTTGTCACCGCTAAGTCTCCACATCTTGGAAGCTCATTTTGCTTTGGAGGACCTCAGTTTCTTTCCACGTCTAGCGTGGTGCATATGCATTTAAGTCCTTTAAAATTGATCCTTATCCAGTGCCAGGCCAAGTATGAATGAGGAGAAGGTGAAGCTGTGTTTTCCTATTTTAAAGTACATCTCTTAAGTATGCATTCTAGAAAAAAATTCATCGCTTTTCTATTGCCAGCCTTTCAGGTTTGTGTTGCTCTTCAGTGACTGCAGATGAAATGCGCTGAGCCCCAGTGCCATCGCCCTTCCCATCGGAGAGCAGCCTGTATCACTGCATTCTGCCAGTCTCACATATGTCCAAGCTTATTTTTATTCAGCGCCTTCGCGCTCACTGTCTGGTTTGTGATTTATGTGTCTGCTTTCTGTTTCCTGCCAGAACGTTTACTCCTCACCGGTCGGTCATTTTTCATCACTACAGATACACAGTCATCACCCTCATTGGTAAACCTCCCACCAAACCAAATGAAAAAATACTCTTTTTGCTGCTGTATTTAACTCTATCTCTTCTTACTTCTCAGTGAAGCTAGTTTTAAGATGAAAATGACCAGAATGAGAGAACAGATATAGGATGGTAAGTCTCCGGTCTTCCTACTCACAAATTATAACAGAATCAACCTCCAAAAAGACAGAATAAGTAACAATAAACTATTAAAGTATTTTTCATGGGTTATGCAGAAGAAAAACACATGATGTAATAAACTTACAAGAATAACTATAACTTCATCCACGTGAGAGACAATGTACATGTTAATATGTACAGCTTTTATGGTCAGTTGCTTTAAGTACAATTGTTACTGTTTCTATTACTTTTCAGAAAATGGCATATGCTGCAGTGGGCATTTGGCTCAGTAATTAAGACACCGCTTGGGACACTTACATCATATTTCAGAGATCTTGTGTTCTAGTCCTGGCTGTGCTTCTGACCCAGCTTCCACTAACGTGCACCCCAGGAGGTAACAGCTGATGGCCCAGGTAGTTGGGTCTCTGCCACCCACATGAGAGAATCAGGCATATTTTCAGATTCCTGGCTTCAGTCTGGCCCAGTCTCAGCTCTTATGAAGATTTGGGAATGAACACAAAGAAGGTCTCTCTCTCTCTCTCTCTCTCTCTCTCTCTCTCTTTCTCCCTCAGTTTCAAATAAAATTAAAACAAACACATACAAAACTTTTAAGGATGCATATGCTTAAAATGGTTTAATTTTTAGTAATTCGTATAAAAGAGAAAATAATAATGATCAAAATGTAAGTAATATATGGAGTCAGCATATTTTAAAAATACAGAAAAATATAAAACTATTGTGCTGCAAGTACTAAAGAAGAACATACTTTTCTTCACTGCTCTTTTGGGAAAATGTAATTGAAAAGGTTATGGGAAAGTTAAATTTAATGATTAAGTGTAATCTGGTTTTCAAATAATAACCATTTCATTACAACAATTGATAGCCTAAATATTGAGTAGAGATTAAATATGTGTGATAATCCTATAGATCATTCAACTACCCCCAAGTGACAATGAAACACAGACCAGAAAAGTAAATCATAAAAATATTTTATGATTATTCTGTTTCTGTATCCAGATGAAACTAATAGAGTGACTTTTCAGTAGGCCATCTGCAATATGATATGTGCCCTAAATTTGTGTTCAGTGCTGCTAAATCCTGTAGAAGATAAAGCAGAAGACGAAGAGGAGAGAAGAGCAATTCTCATTCCAATTTCTGAAATGCATATGAGGACTCATGACAAAGAATCACAGTTGAAGACACAGAGAACTGTCACAGTACATGATCCTGGGACAGATGGTTCTAATACACCCTGCAACTACTCAACCAACTGAATCCAATTCCTACATCCACATGGGTGCTATTCCTTGGTTGGGGTAATGACTGAGCAGCTGTCCGATATTTCTGTAGTTTTCATTGCTCAAAACTATTTTGAAATACTTATTTTGGAAGTGATATGTATCTTCAATAAAATAATGTTTTGTTCGTGGTATGTCCTAAGATTTTAATCATTTTGGTAATACCTTGTTAGTATATATGTGTGTATGGATAGCAAACTGACTAGGAACATAGAATATGAGTAAAAAAGACATGAGTTTAAATCCTAATTCTACCAGTTCCTGTCTAAGATCTTGAACAAGTTATTTAACCCATGTACAAGTATGCATAAATTCCTTGTTCTCTTTTTACATAATTCTCAGAAAGATTTTGAGGGTTAAATGATTAGGTTCCTAATCATTTATATATGTATATGCATGAATATTATAGACATGTACATTTGACACCCTAGATTTTTGCTATTTTGTTATTATGTAACATATCCTTCTCTTTCAATTTTATTTAAGATATACAAATTCCATGTACTTTATATATGCAGTTTTAGGGACATAGTGAGACTTCCACCCTACCCTTCCTCTTAGCCTTGCTCCCACCCTTCTTCTTCCTCCTTATCCTATTCTTAAGTTTTACAAATATCTGCTTTTAGTTTACTTTATACTCATAAGATTAACCCTATACTAATAAAGTGTTCAATGAACAGTATGAAGATAAAAATACTGTTCCTCTGTGATAGAGACAAGGGTTGTAAATGATCATCCAATCGCAAAATCCATTTCACTCCTATAGATTCCCTTTTAGATACTCTATTAATTACCACAGATCAGGGAGAACATATGGCATTTGTCACTTTGGGACTGGCTTATTTCACTAAGTACAATGGTCTCCAGGTGCATCAATTTTGTTGCAAACCACAGGATTTCATATACACACACATACATATATATATATGAAATTATGGTGCATATATATATATATTTCATATAAGATATATATATACCATAATTTCTTTATCCAGTCTTCAGTTGATGGACATCCTGGTTGATTCCATATCTTAGCTATGAGCTACAATGAATAAGGGGGTACAGATCACCCTATCATATGCTGATTTCATTTCCTTTCGGTAAATTCCCAGGAGTGGGATGGCTTGGTCACGTGGTAGGTCTATATTCAGATTTCTGAGGTATCTCCCTACTGCTTCCCACAGTGGCTGCCCAGTTTATATTCCCACCAACAGTGGATTAAGGTACCTTTTTCCCCACATCCTCTCCATCATTTATTGTTAGTTGATTTCTGTAGGAGAGTCATTCTAATTGTAATGAGGTGAAACCTCATTGTGGTTTTGATTTGCATTCCCAATCAAAATATCAACTATATTCTTCTCAGAGCTAGAAAATGATGCTAATATTTCCATATAAGTTTTATTATTTATATTTATATTTCCATATAAATATTAGCATCATTGGGAATGCTGAATCTGTAAATTGCCTTTGGTAGTATGGACATTTTGATGATATTAATTCTTCTAGTCCACAAACATGCAAGATTTTTCCATTTTTTTGTGCCTTCTTCCATTACTTTCTTTAATGTTTTGTAATTTTCATTGAAGAGGTCTTTCACCTCCTTAGTTAAATATATTCCGAAGTATTGAATTTTTCTTTATCTGTTGTAAATGAGATTGATTTTAGAAGTTCTTTCTCAGCCATGGAATTTTCTGTGTATACAAACGCTATTGATTTTTGTGTGTTAATTTTATTTCCTGCCACTTTACAAAATTCTTCTACGAGTTCCAATGGTCTCTTAGTGGAGTCTTTTGGTCTCCCCATATATAGGAGCATGTCATCTGCAAATAGGGACAGTTTGAATTCCTCCTTTCCAATTTGTATCCCTTTTATATCTATTTATTGCCTAATGGTTCTGGCTAAACTTTCAGGACCAGAAAAGATCTTCACCATCAATATTGTAGTCAAACTTTCATTAGTAAAACATAAAGAAAAGATTCTGAAATGTGCAATAGCGAAACTCCAGCTAGCTTTCATAAGATCCCCAATTAGACTCTCTGCTGACTTCTCATCAGAGTCATCTGATGATGGCCTAAGGGTCTGAGTGCCTGTCACTCACATGGGAGACCTGGATTGAGCTCCAGGTCCTAGGTTTGGCTAGGACCAGACCTGGATTTTATGGCCATTTTGGAATTAAAACAGTGGATATTGTTTACTCTATCACACTCCTTGTTGCTCTGCCTTTCAAGTAAATAAATAAAAAATTTTTTCAAAGGAAAACAAGTGCACAAATGCTAGCTCTTAAAATAAATTCTTTTGAAACCATAGCAATTAAAAAAGGGGTGGACAGATTTTGAGAGGACATTAGTCAGAGTCACATAATTGTCCACTTCAGTCCTAAGCTTGCATTTATCAGATCTACTTCCATCAAAAACTGGCTCTTCTTCTAGAATGGATTCTTCAAAGAAGGAGCAGTCATCACTTTCTTAAAATGTTATTTAAGGTATACAAATTACACATATTTAATATATGCAGATTTAGGATCATAGTGATACTTCCCACCTTATGCTCCCTCCTTCCCACTCTCCTGCCCTTCTTCCTCTTCCCTCTGTTATTCCCACTCTTAATTTTTTTTTTTTTTTTTGGACAGACAGAGTTAGACTGTCAGAGAGGCAGAGAGAAAGGTCTTCCTTTTCCGTTGGTTCACCACCAGATGGCTGCTACGGCCGGCGCGTTGCAGCCGTTGTGCTGCGCCAATCTGAAGGCAGGAGCCAGGTGGCTTTCCTGGTCTCCCATAGGGTGCAGGGCCCAAGCACTTGGACCATCCTCCATGCCTTCCCGGGCCACAGCAGAGAGCTGGACTGGAATAGGAGCAGCCGGGACAGAATCCAGTACCCCCGACCGGAACTAGAACCCAGGGTGCTGGCGCCACAGGCGGAGGATGAGCCTAGTGAGCCGCAGCGCCGGCCTCCCACTCTTAATTTTTGCAAAAATCTGTTTTCAGTTTACTTTATACTTATAAGGTTAACCCTACATAAAGAGTTCAACAAATAGAATGAAGATAAAAACACTGTTCCTCAACAGAAGAAACAAGGACTATAAAAGATCATTGAATCTCGAAGTGTCTATCTCACTCCAATACATTACATTTTAGGTACTCTATTAGTTACCTCAGATATGGGAAAACATATGGTATCTGTCTTTTGGGGACTGGTTTATTTCACTAAGTATAATGGTTTCCAAGTGCGTAAATTTTGTAGTAAAAGACAGGATTTTTTTTTTATTTCTTTCTTTTAAACTGAGTAGAACTCCATAGTGTGTATATATCATAATTTCTTTGCCCAGTCATCAGTCGATGGACATCTGAGTTGATTCCACATCTTAGTTATTGGTATTGAGCTGCTGTAAACATGGTAGTATCGATAACTCTTTATATGCTGTTTTTGTTGTTGTTTGGGTAAATTCCCATGAATGGACAGATAACCATACACGAAGAGGCTGCCAATTGCAGTTAACACCTGATGAAGGTTAAAATAGTTCAGTCATTTTCAAAGATCCGCTGTTTGCTGTAAAGTGTGGGAACAGCATAACTCCCCTGCACCTTGCAAATCTTTCCCAGCGGCCCTCCATTCTGCAGTTTCCCAAAGGAGTTCAGCGTTGGGTTTGGTTCAGTATCCTATCTGTAAGATCTGGCAAGGAGGGAAATTTCCAGAAGCTGCAACTTAACCTTCCTACAGCAATAATTCTAATTTTCTGTGTTAGCCAATACAGAGAATCTGCCAGCTGCCATATATACTCATTACTATTAAACATTCTGAAACTAGACAAATAACCTTGGATGCAATTCACAGAAATGTGGGCAATGTGTGATTCTAACCCAGCATATGTTCCTATTTATTATCGGACTCTTACAAACTTCACATTGTTATTTAGTGTCCCTAAGAATTTGTGTCAATTCAGAAAAATTTAGATTTTTCTTCTTCTTCAATGCATAATTAACTGAAGTCTCTTTTGACAGGGACGGAAGAAGACAGAGGGTAGATGTCTATGGCAGTGTTGCAGGAGATCCAAAACTCTCCTTTAGTCTGTAGGCTCTAGGTCTATGAAACACTTAGCTCTGTGATTAGGGCAGAGGACATGATTCCCATTCAAAATTATTCAAATCAAGGATTTGGCCTCTAACCTGGAAATTTACTTGTTATACGGATAATTTAATGGTTTATTAGGCTGTACATTTACTTCATTTTGAGTAACGTGAAATTGAAGATCTCCATGAGTCAAAACTTCAAATTCAGTGTACAATGCACTGAACATACTCACCTAATCCCTAGCAATAAGTGTAACATTACCTTCATGGGATATTCACGTCAGTGACAGCTTCCATCCACATTGTACCTGGCCTTGTTTCAAGGATGTGGCTGTTTCTCTCACTTGTGTTATTTCTTAATGACTTAGTGATGGGATGGCCCTTTGGGGATCCTTCCTCCTGAAAAAAAAATGTGGTGTGCAAAGGGCTGAATCTCCAGGATAAATCAATTAATTTATGTATTTGAAAGAGTTACAGAGAGGCAGAGGCAGGGAGAGAGAGAGAAAGTCTTCCATCCGCTGACTCATTCCCCAGATGGCCGCAATGGCTGGAGCTTCACCGATCCAAAGCCAGGGGCTTCCTCCAGGTCTCCCACATGGGTGCAGAGGACTTGGGCAATCTTCTACTGCTTTCTCAGGCCATAGCAGAGAGCTGGATCGGAAGAGGAGCAGCCGGAACACTGCAGGCAGCAGCTTTACCCACTATGCCACAGCGCCGGCCCCAATAAATCAATTCTAACTTGCCTGTTTTCCTAAGGCTTTGGATTATTTCCTATTTAATATACCAAGGAAGTTCTTGTATCATAATCTCATTGAGTTACCACTTGAAGTTTTACTCAAGCAAGGGTTTCATGTTAGAGCACTTCCACCTGCTAAACTAGCATATGAAATTCAGACTCTACCGGGTGCACTCATACAAATAAACTTTTCCTTATTCATTCTTACACAGTCTGAAATTTATTTTGGAGTGTGATCTCTTTCCTTACAAGTCACTTTGTACATATCCCCTGGAGCAAGTGCAGAATGAACAATAGTTATAAGATGGTTGGAGTGAAAGGAAGAGGGGTGAGGGAGACAGTGAGATCTTCTGTCTCCTAGTTTATTCGCCCCCAATACCTGGGGCTTGGCCAAGCCAAAGCCAGGAGCCAGGAACTCCATTCTGGTCTCCCACCTTGGTGGTAGAAACCTAAGTACTTGAGCTATCATCTGCTTCCTTCCCAGGTACCTTAGCAGGAACCTGGATCAGAAGCAGAGTAGCCGGGCCTCTAACCAGGCACTCCAATATAGAATGCAAGTATCCCAAGTGGTGGCTTAACCCACTGAAATACAACCTTTGCTAAATGGATTTCATCCTTTAAATAGATCCACTTTCATTGTCCTAATTCACTTACTGTAAAAGTTCTATTAGGTGTATATATGTTCAATTATATTTTCCTTTTGGGTTCTTTTCATTGCCTTGTGAAATATGTATTCTTCTCATTCTATTTGCACCCTTTCTTGTATTTTGCATGTTACAACTGTTCTCCTTCACTATAGTTAATTTTTGGGTGTTTTCATTTTGATTATGAATTGATATTCAGAGGACTTTTAAATTTTTCATTAATATTAATAGAATAGTTTTGGTGTATTCCACAGATACAATTCCAAGAAGGATTTTTTTCTGTGGAATTTTCACTTAGCCTGGGATCCCTCCTAAGAGGGTTTATGTTTTTCTTCCCATATAATTCAGCACCTTGTTCCATGCTATTCATTTTGGTCTTTGTGTTTCATTTTACTTATCTTTCGCTATGTGTGTTATTTTGTTTGCTTTTCTATCAACTTAAGTTCATTTCTCAGCTTGTGGCTCCCTAAACCACAAGAGTAGTGCAGATTTGTACTCCATGCCAATGTGGTTATGCAGTCTCAGTGGAAACCTTTCTGTTCATTGTTTTTTTACCCCCTGAAAGAACTTGTCAACACAAATAAACTTGTATGTCTTCTACCTTTATTTCAAGAATTTTTTCTTTATTGTTGTTTTTGTTTACTTTTTTTTATATCTATGCTTTCGCTTACATTTTCAGCCTTCTGATTTTCAGCTCCACAGGAATTTCATTTCCAACCTCCTTCCACTCGCCTGAGGCCACGGTCTGGTCTCTTGGGAAAGTTTCCTGTTTTTCTGGAACTATTCTGCAGGGAAGTTAGGGATTTCAGTTCTATTTCCCAATCACTTGTCTAACTCTTTGTTTTTTACCCCCAAAGATACCCTTGCATTATAGTGAACACACTAAAAATGATTTGTTATATTTATCCACATAGAAATGTGCATTGTAATGAGGTTTTCCATAGCCTGTATTATGCATTATTGCCAGAAAAAGAAATGCTGATATTTATATTTTAACTTCAACTTTGATGCAAGAGTTTCCTAGAGAATCATTTTGAAACTCCAAGTATCTATGAATGTTGATATATAATTTTGAATTTTACTGGAATGCTATTTTAAGTATGACCTGTATATTTAGCCACTTGGGAAATTTACTGGAATTTCTTAAATGGCCCACTGTATCAACCAACTTGAGCAATATTTTGAGGAAAATGGAAAAGAAGAAATAATTTGAAACAAGAAATGTCAATTCTCAATCTAATAACAATCTATCAGAGTATTTTATGTCATTTATCTTATATCTAATTTCTTAGAAAAGTTGAAAGTGGTAATAATATTTTCCAAAATAATTGCCTTGTTTTTATCTCCTTCTCTTTTTAACTAGCAGTTTCTTCTCTATATACATCAATATCAGGTTATTTGCTTCTTAATGTTTGATTATGCCAGGTTATATCTTCAGTGTTGATATCAATGTTTATCTTTCTTCCATTTATTAACTTTGTTTTAGAATTATATTTCAATGGCAACTAATGTCCCCCATCCCTTAATTTAATTAGTATACTACATATATCTTTGCCCATCTTTTCCTTTTTTACATTTGTGTTCTTTTGTTTTTGCATAAGTTTTGTGTAGAGTGCATATTTAGACATTTTGGAGTGTCTAAAATTTAATCTTTGTATTTCTCAAGTGAGTTTAGCTCTTTTCTAATTTATGGTTCTACATGAAATATTTAATCATATGCACATCACTGCATTTCATGCTCTGTTTACTTTGTGCTTTCTTTTCATTTCTTTTTACTTGCATTTCCTTGTATTAATATTTTGTTTGCTTAATTCCAGTGGTGATTTATAAGGCATCTTGATTTTAGGTTTCTACTGATCATTTGAAAATTAATCTTTTAAAATTTTCATGTGATATGTACATGTAGAATTTTCTACATTGATACAGGAGTGCTATCCATTGACTTCCTTCTATGAAAGATGTTAAATGTATTACACTTTACCTTTACCTCCTCTCCTCTAACCCCAGCCTCAAGCTACATGTCAAGTTTAATAAAAGACAATCTGAACCAAGTAGATCCAGTTTCATCTTAATACATGTTATGTGCGTTCCATTTAAAAATTATTTATATATTTACATGAATTTTAGAGCTACTGATGAACTAAAACAAAATTAAAATAATTCCAATTATTACTGGCTGCCATTTTATATTATGACTTCTTCATTATTGGGATCTCTGTTTTAACTAATCTGTTAATTGATGAATTCTATCAGAAGTGAACATTAGCAGTGTATTTTCTGAGAGTTGGTATTTGAGAAAATAACTTTCTGTTACCAAAGTACAAGACCAATAACCTAGTTAAGTATTAGGATTTTCAGTGATAACATTTTCACTTAAAAAATAATAGCAATTAAAAAAAATGAAATCCTGACATTTGCAGCAACCTGGATGAAACTGGAGATATTTATGCAAACTGAAATAAGTCAGACACAGAAAGACAAACTCCACGTTTTATCTCACATGTAGAATTTAAAATATTTAGAGTATTGGGGCCAGTGCTGTGGCGTATTGGATTAAGCCTCTGCCAGTGCTGCCGACATCCCATATGGACTCTGGTTCAAGTCCCAGCTGCTCTACTTCCAATCCAGCTCTCTGCTATGGCCTGGGAAAGCAGCAGAAGATGGCCCAAGTCCTTGGGCCCCCGCATCCATGTGGGAGACCCAGAAGAGGCCTGGCTTTGGATCAGTGCAGCTCTGGTTGTTGCAGCCAGCTGGGGAATGAACCAGTGGTTGAAGACTTCTCTCTCTCTGCCTCTCCTTCTCTCTCTGTGTAACTCTTTCAAATAAATAAATAAATCTTTAAATATATATATAGAGAGAGTATAAAAATGCACAGATGCCATATTATTAGGTATCTAGATGGCTATATACATTGTCTTCACTGAATTATACCCTCTAAATAGTAATATATCCTTCTTTCCTCACTTTTTGATCTTTGTCATGAATCCCATGTTCTGTGATACTAATATCACTCATTTCAAGTATAATAGTATACCTTTGTTATGTATAGAATATCTACATAGGAAACAAACACTGTGAAAACACTAACCCCAGCTATATATATTAATACATAAATAAATATGGGGGGAAATGTTTTTTTTCCTTCAGGTGTTTGGTAATGTGTAATAATTCTGATGTCAACATTTACACAATTTTAATAATTAAAAGAAAAATCAGGCAGAGGTCCGGTTGTCCTTGGGGAAAAAAGTGAGGTATGAAAATTCTCTATAGCTTATGTACAGCCTTTGACTCTCTTCAATTCCTTTCATGTTATCCACTCCTGCAAAAGAAGCAAACCTTTACAGGATGTTCTTCTACCCATTGCTTAATTGCCCACACTAGAGAGAAGGCATGGGATAACTGGGCCTCCCCTATGTTAGGAGCCATCCTTCATGCTGTCAATTCTCCACTTGGTTTGAACTATGCATACCAGAAGCAAATACTGCATCCCTGTAATTCTACTGGTGGAACCCAAGGCAGTATGATAAAAAAAAAAAAAAAAAAAAAAACAGAAAAATAATCCAAGCATCATTCCCTTGTGCCCCTGCTGCAAGTGCTACATATCTAATTTTCCTTCATCATTTACAACCTGGTTTAGATAATAAAAATTATTCTACTCCCCATCCCCAACCTTCCATATTCATTTATACTTCTGAAACCAACTTTTGCTCCTTATAACAAGATGCACAGCCAAGATTCATAAGTATTGGCATTACCCACACAAAACAAAGACTCTCTGGAATAAAAACAGATGAAATAGATCTAAATGGCTCTGTTTTGATTTTTTAAAGATTTTCTTTGCAATTAGAGAGACAGCACAAGAAAGACAGAGAGTTCCCATCCATTGGTTCACTGCCCAAATGCCTTGGATGGCTGGGGCTGAACTGAAGCAGAAGCCGGGAACTGGGAACTGAATTCAAATCTCTCACATGGGTGGTAGAAACTCAAATGCTGAGTCATCACCACTGCCTCCCAGGAAGTTGGAGTCAAGAGTCAGCTGGGGGTTGACCTCACACCCCAGTAGGAAACCTGGCTATCTTAATGGGTATAACATTAGGTCAAATACTCTCCCCTACTTTGACTTTTCCTGAACTTACCTTTGGTTTTGTATAGCATCTGCCTTTGTAAAAGATATTAAAGGAGAGCTTTCTTTGGAACTCATAAATGTATTTACCGTTAAGATACTGATGACAATGTTGTTAATTATCTTGTACAGTTGGGCTGTTATGGTTAGGTTCAGCCTTAACCTAGGTTTTAAAATATTTTCACTGAGCAGAATTATAAATCTTGTTCTCATAGTACATCCCAAAACCCAAAATTAGCCTATTATAGTCCAGTTTCAGTATCTGAGTTCTGCTCTAATAAGGCAATATCTTTTTAAAAAATATTTTATTTATTTATTTGAGAAGTAGAGTTACAGATAGTGAGAGGGAGAGGCAGAGAGAAAGGTTTTTCTTCCGTTGGTTTACTCCCCAGATGGCCGCAATGGCTGGAGCTGCGCCAATCCAAAGCCAGAAGCCAGAATCTTCTTCCGAGTCTCCCACATGGGTGCAAGGGCCCAAGGAATTGGGCCATCTTCTACTGCTTTCCCGGGCCATAGAAGAGAGCTGGATTGAAAGAGGGACAGCCAGGACTAGCACCGACACCAATATGGGATGCTGGCACCACAGACGGAGGATTAACCTACTGCACCACAGCGCCGGCTCCAGCTATATCATATTATGTCTTTGTTCTTGTTCTCCTCAGTCCTCCTGGGTAGGAGGCTGCTGTTTCTAAACTCCAGATCCTGTGGTAGAATGATGTCCATCTGGTGTCAGATGACTGCCCTGATCTAAGCTCTTCCCCACTCCGTACAGCCTTCTGTTCTCCGTGCAGCTCTTGCTCATTGATTGCACCTTTCACTGGAGCCTGCTCATTTCCTTCCAACTGCATGCCCCAAAGGCTCTCCTGGTTATTCTATCATATCTCAGTGGGTTGGTGTGTCCCTAAGAACCTAATTTCTTATTCACAACCTGTCCTGACATTCTCCAAGCCCCCACCAATAATACAATGCTGATTTTTCACCAAAACCAATTACCTGGAATTGCCAATGATTCAGCAATTATATGACAGCAATAAATATTTGCATATTTTCATACTATTTACTGACTATGCCAGAATGTATAAAAGGAGGCTTTCAAGGCTCATTCCCAGTCATCTGATATTAAAAATCCATCCCATTAAGATGACAGGGTGGCCATTTGTTACAGCATTTAAATCAGCATTTGGGATGCCTACATCCCAGTTCCCTGGGTTTCAGTATTGTTTCCATTTCCAATATCACTTCCTGTTAAAGCACCCTGGCAAGCAACACGTGATGGTTCCAGTATTTGGGTTCCTGCCACCCACAAAAGAAGGAAAACCAGATTGAATTCCAGGATCCTTATTTTGTCCTGGCACAGACTCAGCTGTTGCAGACAGATAAGGAGTAAACTAGCAGATAGAATCTCTCTTCCTCTCTCTCCCTCTCTCTCTCTCTAATATGTAAAATAAATAAATAAGAAATATAAAAATATTAAGATAGTGCCTACTCCATTCTACACAATTTTATCTCCTTTCACATGTAAATAACTGACTTGTTCTTGGACATGCACTTTTAATTTGCCTTTAATCATTCTCACAAAGGAAGCTATGTGTGGTTATTTTTCGACCATTGAGTAGCATGAAGAAGCAATAAACACACAGGTATCTCTACTTGTTTGGTACACCTCTAAGTAAACCTTAAAATTATTTCCACAAAACTTTTGTAGTAGGAAAGTTGTAATTAAATCATTGAAATTTTTATTATAAGTAAGGAAATGTTTATAATATCAGGCAGAAATGAATTTTTTTAGAAATTCATTTGTATAGATAGATGTGTAGACCAATGGAACAGAATAGAAAATCAAGAAATTAATCCATGTATCTATAACCAACCTATCTTTGACAAAGGAGCTAAAATCAGTCTATGGAGCTAGGACAGTCTCTTCAACAAATGGTCCTGGGAAAATCGGATCTCCATGTGCAGAAGTATGAAACAAGACCCCTACCTTATACCTTACACAAAAATCTATTCAAAATGGATCAGAAACCTAAATCTACAACCACCAAATTACTAGAGAACATTGGGGAAACTCATTAAGATATTGGCATAGGCAAAGACTTCTTGGAAAAGACCCCAGAGCCACAGGAAATCAAAGCTGAAATATGGGATTACATCAAACTGAGAAGCTCTGTACTGCAAGAAACACTCTGCAAAGTGAAGAGGCAACTGACAGAATGGAAGAAAATAATCGCAAACTATGTAATGGATAAAAAATTAATACCCAGATTCAATAAAGTGCTCAAGAAACTCAACAACAACAAAATAATCCAGGTAAGAAATGGGGAAAGGAGTTAAACAATACTATACAGAAAATACCTGCAATTTTTAGACATACCATTGTAATCCAATGAAGTCATTTAAAAAGTAAGCTCCAGCAGACCACAAGGAAATGTAACTAAGAAACTTATTTACAAGATGCTTGACATTTATAAGGAAGATAGATGGCTTTTGGAAATCTAGCACCCATCATTACTGGGGTAAATCAACTCTGCAGGGACTTGCTCTGCTTATAGGATATGGATAGATAGTTTCCTTTCCCATTCTGCACCGAATACAATTTGTAGGGGGAAAAAACTAAAGCACTTGATCTCCTTGGGAGAAAATAAAACCATGGATGAGGGAGAGAAAACATGAC